>NC_056430.1:11957450-12127450 GCF_018296145.1 Oncorhynchus tshawytscha | reverse complement strand
ATGTTTGTGAGTTTACTATTATTGTGTGGACTTCTGGTCTCCAGATGTATAGTTAAACACACGCTCACACACACAGCCTGCATAGTAAACACTTACGCTCCCACATTAGGCTCCCATATCATGACATCTAAAAATGTCCATAAATGCTGATGGTAATGGCATGATAATCATGTTATTAACGGAGTTGACCTTCAGCTAATAAAACTAATTTTCAGCTAATTTTCCTCCTGTGACAGAACTGGGTAAAGAAATGCAGTGGTGCACACGTTATAAATGTTTATTAACGTTATTATATTTTTACCAATAGTTGATATAGAAAAAATTGTTGATGTATAAAAAATAAAGTGTTACTGTTACAGACGGATCAACCCCAAACATGGACCCTTAGCCCTGTATGATGTCGTCACAGTTTCAGGTCAATTATTTCCTGTGTGTTCTGGATATTTCCAGCTTTTTCAAGTCAGATCCAGTAACCCCTAGCAACCATTCCAGGTCACACAATCCGATCCACAGGACCTATTTGCCCATGATGCTTCGTTCTACCCCAGCAGGTCACCTCTAAAGCCACAGCGGAACCCCTGCTGATGACAACATGGCTTTGACAACTTCCTGTGAAGTCCCTGATTCGATAATCCTTCTGAAAGGTGGTGGGGGGGTGGTGGGTGGGGTGGTGGGTGGTGGTGGTGGGTGGTGGTGGTGGGTGGTGGTGGTGGGGTGGTGGGGGGGGTGGTGGTGGTGGGTGGTGGTGGTGGGGTGGTGGTGGTGGTGGGTGGTGGGGGTGGTGGTGGTGGGGTGGTGGTGGTGGGGTGGTGGGGGGTGGTGGTGGGGTGGTGGGGGTGGTGGTGGGTGGTGGTGGGGGTGGTGGTGGTGGTGGGGGTTGGACTATTCCTTTGGGGGTTGGAAGAGGTGGAAAGACGAGTTCGTTGGGGGGTTGGAAGAGGTGGAAAGACGAGTCCGTTGGAGGGTTGGAGGAGGGGGTGAGGTCCGCTCCACTACTTGCCTCAAAATGAAAAGGTATTTAGTGAAATGACTGTAGACCTATAGGAGTGGAGGGGATGTTTGCGTGCATGGTAATCTGGGGCCTGTTGTGCACGCCGTGGGTCCTGTCACAGCATATGACTCTCAGGCCGGAGCAGGAAACAGGTGTGCTTATGGATGCTGTTTAGAACGACTTCTATTACTTTGCGTTAGGCACGTCCTGTGTCTCAAATGGCACCATATTCCCTATGTAGTGCACTATTTGACTAGGGCTCATAGGGAATAAATCAAATGAAATATTATTGGTCACATACACATGGTAAGCAGATGTTAATGCGAGTGTAGCGAAATGCTTGTGCTTCTAGTTCCGACCGTGCAGTAATATCTAACAAGTAATCTAACAATTTCACAACAACAAAAGAATGAATAACAATATGTAAATATAAATATATGGATGAGCGATGGCCGAACGGCATAGGCAAGATGCAGTAGATGGTATAGAGTACAGACAGAATGTACATATGAGATGAGTAATATAGGGTATGTAAACATTATATAAAGTGGCATTGTTTAAAGTGACCAGTGATACATTTATTACATCCAATTTTTTATTATTAAAGTGGCTATAGATATGAGTCAGTATGTTGGCAACAGCCAGTCAATGTTAGTGATGGCTGTTTAACAGTCTGATGACCTTGAGATAGAAGCCATTTTTCAGTCTCTCGGTCCCAGCTTTGATGCACCTGTACTGACCTCGCCTTCTGGATGATAGCGGGGTGAACAGGCAGTGGCTCGGGTGGTTGTTGTCCTTGATGATCTTTTTGGCCTGCCTGTGACATCGGGTGGTGTCGGTGTCCTGGAGGGCAGGTAGTTTGCCCCCGGTGATGCGTTGTGCAGACCTCACTACCCTCTGGAGAGCCTTACGGTTGTGGGCGGAGCAGTTGCCGTACCAGGCGCTGATACAGCCCGACAGGATGCTCTCATTTGTGCATCTGTAAAAGTTTGTGAGTGTTTTTGGTGACAAGCCAAATTTCTTCAGCCTCCTTGAGGTTGAAGAGGCGTTGTTGCGCCTTCTTCACCACGCTGTCTGTGTGGGTGGACCATTTCAGTTTATCTGTGATGTGTATGCCGAGGAACTTAAAACTTTCCACCTTCTCCACTACTGTCCTGTCAATGTGGATAGGGGGGGTGCTCCCTCTGCTGTTTCCTGAAGCCTACGATCATCTCCTTTGTTTTGTTGACGTTGAGTTTGAGGTTGAGGTTATTTTCCTGACACCACACTCCGAGGGCCCTCACCTCCTCCCTGTAGGCCGTCTCGTCGTTGTTGGTAATCAAGCCTACCACTGTAGTGTCGCCTGCAAACTTGATGATTGAGATGGAGGCATGAATGGCCACGCAGTCATGGGTGAACAGGGAGTACAGGAGAGGGCTCAGAACTCACCCTTGTGGGGCCCCAGTGTTGAGGATCAGCGGGGTGGAGATGTTGTTTCCTACCCACACCACCTGGGGGCATCCCGTCATAAAGTCCAGGACCCAGTTGCATAGGGCGGGGTCGAGACCCAGGGTAGGAGTTTGGAGGGTACTATAGTGTCAAATGCTGAGCTGTAGTCGATGAACAGCATTCTTACATATGTATTCCTCTTGTCCAGATGGGTTAGGGCAGTGTGCAGTGTGATTGCGATTGCATTGTCTGTGAACCTATTGGGGCGGTAAGAAAATTGGAGTGGGTCTAGGGTGTCAGGTAGGGTGGAGGTGATATGATCCTTGACTAGTCTCTCAAAGCACTTCATGATGACGTAAGTGAGTGCTACGGGGCGCTAGTCATTTAGCTCAGTTACCTTAGTAAACAGGGACAATGGTGGCCCTCTTGAAGCATGTGGAAACAGCAGACTGGTATAGGGATTGATTGAATATGTCCGTAAACACACCAGCCAGCTGGTCTGCGCATGCTCTGAGGACACGGCTAGGGATGCCGTCTGGGCCTGCAGCCCTGCGAGGGTTAACACGTTTAAATGTTTTACTCATGTCGGCCACGGAGAAGGAGAGCCCGCAGGTTTTGTTAGCGGGCCGTGTCGGTGGCACTGCATTGTCCTCGAAGCGAGCAAAGAAGTTGTTTAGTTTGTCTGGGAGCAAGACATCGGGTCCCTTACGGGCTGGTTTTCTTTTTGTAGTCCGTGATTGACTGTGGACCCTGCCACATACGTCTTGTCTGAGCCGTTGAATTGCGACTCTACTTTGTCGCTATACTGGCGCTTAGCTTGTTTGATTGCCTTGCGGAGGGAATAGCTACACTGTTTGTATTCGGTTATGTTTCCGGTTCGCCTTACCCTGATTAAAAGCAGTGGTTCGCACTTTCAGTTTTGTTGAATGCTGCCATCTATCCATGGTTTCTGGTTGGGGAAGGTTTTAATATTCGCCGTGGGTACAACATCACCGATGCACTTGCTAATAAACTCGCTCACCGAATCAGCGTGGCATCGATGTTGTTGTTCTACGCTATCTGGAACATATCCCAGTCCACGTAATCAAAGCAGTCTTGAAGTGAGGAATCAGATTGGTCGGACCAGCGTTGAACAGACCTGAGCACAGGCGTTTCCTGTTTTAGTTTCTGTCTATAGGCTGGGAGCAACAAAATGGAGCCATGGTCAGATTTGCCAAAAGGAGGGCGAGGGAGGGTTTATATGCATCGTGGAAGTTAGAGTAACAATGATCCACGATATTTCCCGCCCGGGTAACGCATTCGATATGCTGATACAATTTAGGGAGCCTTGTTTTCAGATTAGCCTTGTTAATATCCCCAGCTACAGGATAGGATATGTGGTTTCCAGTTTACATAGAGTGCAATGTTGTTCTTTCAGGGCCGTCGAGGTGTCTGCTCTGGGGGGATATACACGACTGTGGATATAATCGAAGAGAATTCTCTTGGTAGATAATGCGGTCGGCATTTGATTGTAAGGAATTCTAGGTCAGGTGAACAAAAGGACTTGAGTTCCTGTATGTTGTTATGATCACACCACGTCTCGTTAATCATAAGGCATACACCCCCGCACTTCTTCTTACCAGAAAGATGTTTGTTTCTGTTGGTGCGATGCGTGAAGAAACAAGGTGGCTGTACAGACTCTGATAACGTATCTCGAGTGAGCCATGTTTCCTTGAAACAGAGAATGTTACCATCTCTGACGTCTCTCTGGAAAGGTGCCATCTGGGATACAACCATGGTCTACACATTCAAAGAAACTGTCTAGGTACTGGGTTGAACCAAAAGTCAAAAATGTATTCAGAGCTCCAGGTGCTTTTCCCTTTAGAAAAACAACTCTGAGTGTTTGAAAGAGAGAGGGTCGTGGAGGGAGAGGAAAAACCCCATCTCAAATCTGGTTTGTTCCAGCACCCTGATCACTCTCCATCACATGGCCTGAAACTGCACCATTTTGTGTCTCTCCGTAGCCCACGTAATTCAATATTGAAATAATAAATAATTGGATTTTTCCATTGTGTTAATGATGACGAATTAATTGATTTTAAAGCTATTATATTTTATTTATTTATTTATTATTATTATTATTCAACAACAGAACAATACAGCAAAAGTAAGACAAAAAAACAAAAGGTAATTCAATCCTCTCCACCTGCCAAAATAAAACATGTATTAAAACAATGTCACATTACTAAAAAAATTTTTAAAAAAACATTAAATTAGAATACTAATAATACTAATAATGACTAAATAAGGCAAATGACAGGAGAGACCAACATATACACAAATCAATACAAACAGTACATTACAGAGAGACAATCGCTACATCTACAAGCTCACATCCACCAAATCCCAATGGAATTGTTTACATATAGTACAGGAAGGGTTGTCATATTTTCACAAAGTAGTTTCATTTATTTATTAAAGAATAGGTCATCTTTTCCATAAGAATACACGTATTCATTTCAGAGAGCCATCTTGTAGTTGAGAGAGGGGAATCAAATCAAATCAAATTTATTTATAAAGCCCTTCTTACATCAGCTGATACCTCAAAGTGCTGTACAGAAACCCAGCCTAAAACCCCACACAGCAAGCAATGCAGGTGTAGAAGCACGGTGGCTAGGAAAAACTCCCTAGAAAGGCCAGAACCTAGGAAGAAACCTAGAGAGGAACCAGGCTATGAGGGTTGGCCAGTCCTCTTCTGGCTGTGCCGGGTGGAGATTATAACAGAACATGGCCAAGACGTGCAAATGTTCATAGATGACCAGCAGTGTCAAATAATAATAATCACAGTGGTTGTCGAAGGTGCAACAGGTCAGCACCTCAGGAGTAAATGTCAGTTGGCTTTTCATAGCCGACCATTCAGAGTATCTCTACCGCTCCTTCTGTCTCTAGAGAGTTGAAAACAGCAGGTCTGGGACAGGTAGCACGTCCGGTGAACAGGTCAAGGTTCCATAGCCGCAGGCAGAACAGTTGAAACTGGAGCAGCAGCACGGCCAGGTGGACTGGGGACAGCAAGGAGTCATCAGGCCAGGTAGTCCTGAGGCATGGTCCTAGGGCTCAGGTCCTCCGAGAGAGAGAAATAAATAAATAATAAATTAGAGAGAGCATACTTATATTCACACAGGACAACGGATAAGACAGGAGAAATACTCCAGATATAACAGACTGACCCTAGCCCCCCGACACATAAACTACTGCAGCATAAATAATGGAGGCTGAGACAGGAGGGGTCGGGAGACACTGTGGTCCCATCCGACTATACCCCCGGACAGGGCCAAACAGGCAGGATAAAATACAAAATATAAATAGTGGACATTATTGAACAAAACAAAAATGTATTGTGGATCTAGGATTCCTGGGAGTGCATTCTGATGAAGATCATCAAAGGTAAGGGAATATTTATAATGTTATTTCTGATTTCTGTTGACTTCAACATGGCGGAGTGTCATCTGAGATTCCCAAAGATTGGAAAGCAGCTGCGGTCATCCCCCTCTTCAAAGGGATGGACACTCTAGACCCAAACTGCTACACACCTATATCTATCCTACCCTCCCTTTCTAAGGTCTTCGAAAGCCAAGTCAACAAACAGATTACCAACCATTTCGATTCCCAGAGCTGGTCATGGGTGCACCTCAGCCACGCTCAAGGTCCTAAATGATATCTTAACCGCCATCGATAAGAACCAATACTGTGCAGCCGTATTCATTGACCTGGCTAAGGCTTTCGACTCTGTACAATCACCACATCCTCATCGGCAGACTCGACAGCCTTGGTTTCTCAAATGATTGCCTCGCCTGGTTCACCAACTACTTCTCTGATAGAGTTCAGTGTGTCAAATCAGAGGGTCTGTTGTCCGGGCCTCTGGCAGTCTCTATGGGGGTGCCACAGTGTTCAATTCTTGGATCGACTCTCTTCTCTGTATACATCAATGATGTCGCTCTTGCTGCTGGTGAGTCTCTGATCCACCTCTACGCAGACGACACCATTCTGTATACCTCTGGCCCTTCTTTGGACACTGTGTTAACAACCCTCCAGGCGGGCTTCAATGCCATACAACTCTCCTTCCGTGGCCTCCAATTGCTCTTAAATACAAGTAAAACTAAATGCTTGCTCTTCAACCGATCGCTGCCTGCACCTGCCCGCCTGTCCATCACTACTCTGGGCGGCTCTGACTTAGAATATGTGGACAACTACAAATACCTAGGTGTCTGGTTAGACTGTAAGCTCTCCTTCCAGACTCACATCAAACATATCCAATCCAAAGTTAAATCTAGAATTGGCTTCCTATTTCGCAACAAAGCATTCTTCACTCATGCTGCCAAACATACCGTTGTAAAACTGACCATCCTACCAATCTTCGACTTTGGCGAAGTCATTTTCAAAATAGCCTCCAATACCCCACTCAATAAATTGGATGCAGTCTATCACAGTGCCATCCATTTTGTCACCAAAGCCCCATATACTACCCACCACTGCGACCTGTACGCTCTCGTTGGCTGGCCCTCGCTTCATACTTGTCGCCAAATCCACTGGCTCCAGGTCATCTACAAGACCCTGCTAGGTAAAGTCCCCCCTTATCTCAGCTCGCTGGTCACCATAGCAGCACCCACCTGTAGCACGCACTCCAGCAGGTATATCTCTCTGGTCACCCCCAAAACCAATTCTTCCTTTGGCCGCCTTTCCTTCCAGTTCTCTGCTGCCAATGACTGGAAAGAACTACAAAAATCTCTGAAACTGGAAACACTTATCCCCCTCACTAGCTTTAAGCACCAGCTGTCAGAGCAGCTCACAGATTTCTGCACCTGTACATAGCCCATCTGTTATTTAGCCCAAACAACTACCTCTTTCCTTACTGTATTTATTTATTTATTTTGCTCCTTTGCACCCCATTATTTCTATCTCTTCTTTGCACATTCTTCCACTGCAAATCAACCATTCCAGTGTTTTACTTGCTGTATTGTATTTACTTCGCCACCATGGCCTTTTTTTGCCTTTACCTCCCTTATCTCACCTCACTTGCTCACATTGTATATAGACTTATTTTTCTACTGTATTATTGACTGTTTGTTTTACTCCATGTGTTGTTGTATGTGTCGAACTGATTTGCTTTATCTTGGCCAGGTCGCAATTGTAAATGAGAACTTGTTCTCAACTGGCCTACCTGGTTAAATAAAGGTGAAATAAAAGGAAGGAATATATCTTGAATAAAATATGATCATCATAATTAGGTGCATATACATTAAGCAAGGTCTAAGATTCAGAATACATTCATCCATGGACCACTACATAACATCCCAGTGGATCAATAATTGTTTTTGTTACACAGAAGGGTCAATTCTTATTAATCAACACAGCTACTCCCCATCTCTTTGTGTTATATGAAGAGGCAAAGACCTGTCCTACTCATTACCTCTTTAACTTTTTATGTACTGCCTGTTAGATGTGTTTCTTGTATAAACGCAATATCAGTCTTTAGCTTTTTCAAGTACATAAGGACTCGTTTTCGTTTAACAGGTCTGTTCAGTCCATTTACTATCTTAGTCATATTGTTCACTCAATACATGAAAGCAAATGTCAGGAATATGTCCAATAAGGGTGTGGGATAATCTATTGCCTATTTTCGGTGAGCCTGTAGTCAAAAACATATTATAAAGCGAAGGTCTCTCACAAAACAGTACTGTAATATAAAGTAAACAAAACAAACAATCCCTCCCCCCCAGTGCTGTTCTTGAATGCAACCAGCACAAATCCTACCTGTAGTGGAGCTACGCTCCCAGCGTTGCTATTCCTAAACGTAAATTTTAGCCAACTGTGTTGAGATGGAGCAGCTGAACTCAGCCGTTTTCAAGTTAAATTGTGTTGTGAGGGAGTGATTGCCTTCTTTGATCACTTTGAGGATGTGAGCTAGCCTAGCTTCTTCCTGAGGTGTCATAGTGCCATCTTGGGTTTCCGACAAGTAACGACGGTTCTTTCTCCGTCGTTACTTGGTCTGTTTCGGTGCTTCCCTTGACTTTTTTCCCCTTGCCTTAGGATAAGTTTGTTAAACTTTTTTCGGGAGCTCTCGGTCAAGGTTCTTCCTAGCTTCACTGCATCACGTGACCCCCGATTTCCACAATTTTAGTATGCGTTTTTCAAGATGAAGAATGAGAAGAGAATCGCCCAACCCATCGGGTATCTCAGTACACCCCCAAATGCCATGTCTTGAAATATCCCCAAAAGATCTCCCCAATACTTCTGACAGTAAACTTTCTAGCTCCGTCCACAAATTAAGGACTTTATAGCATTCCCAGAAAGCATGTGTTGGTCGGTCCTTTGCATGGGGTGTTGTACGTTTCCTTTTTACAATCAGTCTTCCAGATAGATGACACAGACACAGGAACCTTGGTATAAAACTCTTTAGTAATAAAATGCAACTGCAGACAGAGATTCATATACAGAATACCTCAGTAGTCTATAGTAAATATCTGTGTGGCGAAACAGGAGACAACACTCTTTATACAATCATATCTTAACCTTTTTGAGATAGGGGGCAGCATTTTCACTTTTGGATGAATTGCGTGCCCAGACTGAACTGCCTCCTACTCTGTCCCAGATGCTAATATATGCATATTATTATTCGTATTGGATAGAAAATACTCTGAAGTTTCTAAAACTGTTTGAATGATGTATGTGAGTATAACAGAACTCATATGGCAGGCAAAAACCTGAGAAGAAATCCAAACAGGAAGTGAGAAATCGATTTTTAAAACAGTGCCTATTGAAATCCCAGTGAGATATGAATGAGGATGCACTTCCTAGGACTTCCACTAGATGTCACCGTCTTTAGAAACTGGTTTGAGGATTCTACTATAAAGGAGGGGTTAATAATAGCTCTTTGAGTGAGTGGTCTGGCAAAGAGCCTCGGTCTCATGACGTGCGCTCCCGACAGAGTTTACTCTCTTTCCAATGCTTTTCTTCAATGAAATTCTCCGGTTGGAACCTTATTGATGATTTATGTTAAAAACATCCTAAAGATTGATTGCATACATCATTTGACTTGTTTCTACAGACTGTAACTGAACTTTTTGAGTTTTTGTCTGGAGGAAGTGCTCATGAAGATGGATTACTGGGCTGAACACGCTAACAACAAGTGGCTAAATGATGGGCTTTATGGAACTTTATGGAACAAATCAGTAATTTATTGTCGAACTGGGATTCCTGGGAGTGCCTTCTGATGAAGATCATAAAAGGTAAGTGAATTTTATAGTGTTTTTTCTGCTGTTTTGGGTTCTGAGCGCCGTTCTCAGATTATGCTTTTTCCAGAAAAAAAAATTGAAATCTGACACAGCGGTTAAATAGAGGATAAGTCTATCTTTAATTCTGTGAAAATCACTTGCATCTTTTATCAATGTTTATGAGTATTACTGCTAAATCACCGGATGTTTTGGAATCAAACATTACTGCACACGCGCCAATGTAAACTGACATTTTTGGATATAAATATGCACATTATCGAACAAAACATACATGTATTGTGTAACATGATGTCCTATGAGTGTCATCTGATAAAGATCATCAAAGGTTAGTGATTCATTTTATCTATATTTCTGCTATTTTGTGACTCCTATCTTTGGCTGGAAAATGGTTGTATCTGTTTTTGTGACTTGACTCTGACCTAACATAATCATATGTTGTGCTTTAGCTGTAAAGCATTTTTTTAATCGGACACAATGGGTAGATAAACAAGATGCTTATCTTTCATTTGTTGTATTGGAGTTAATGTGTGAAAGTTACATATCTCTACAAAATATTTAGAATTTTGCGCGCTGCCTTTTCAGTGGAATGTCATCGAGCCCTAGAAAGGTTAACGTTGTTGCATTGGATTAGATACAAAGTATCTAAGATGAGAAAAGCATGTCTAGACTGTGGTCTTTCACTCTGCTATCTCGGCTTTGAGGCTGCGAGACTATCAGCAGGTGCAGACAATTCTCAGCCTGAGAACTAAAGCAGTACATCTCCATTTAACCAGTACTTTCCCATCATTGCTCATTGCAAGCATACAAAGGTTATCACAGATATACAGTAATCATGGCATTGGTGTAGCCCCACTCCCGACCCTCACGGTAACCCCCAACATTCCCCCCTTTGAGACTACCTAGTCTCATATAACCATGTACAGAAATCAATGTTAGATGTCTGTAACTTTTAACCATTCACATATAGGTAGTATAGTAATCATCCTCTGGGTCAGTTGGACAAGCAAGAGGGTCATAATTGGGGTCAACACCAGTGGCATCATATTATTCATCATAATTTCTACCTAAGTCTCGAACAAACATTACCCACGTGTTGACATGGCCGGCTTCACCCACACAAACAAGTAGTGTGGATAGAGCCAACACAGTCAACCACCAACGACCACATGCTGTCATTTTCCCTCTCTTATACCCCCTAAGGATTTGTTTATTTACAACATAACCTTGCTGATCATGTTAAACAGTTGGTTCTTTAGGGCTTTGGTCTTGCCCATCTTTTTCAAGTCTTTGGTCTCGACTCACATCTGCTTCTGCCTCTTGTTTCAGGCTGTGTCTTGCGCCATCATCTCCTGTGGGCTGAACACCTTCTGGCAGTGGGACAGGTGGTGCCAGCCGGACCTTCCCTGAACTCTGACCGCCGTTGGTGTTGCCATGGTTACCTTGCATGGCCCCATCCATCTTGGCTGGTTCCGTTTTCTCTTGTGGACCCGGATTTTGACCCAGTCTCAAACCTCCACAGGCAGGTAGTCGGGGTCCTCACATGGTACCTCCTCCTGAGCTTTCCTAGTGTGAGAGTGGAGAGATCTGACAATGGTAGTTAGCTCTTTCATGTACTCCAAGTGTTCTACTTCAGCTAGAGTAAGATCTATTTGTCGAGTGAGGTCTATTTGTCTATTCACGCTATTCATCCAAAAGTGAAAATACTGCCCCCTATCCCAAAGAAGTTTTAAGGTGTACACAACTGTCACGACTTCCTCCGAATTCGATCCCTCTCCTTGTTAGGGCGACGTTCGGCGGTCGACGTCACCGGTCTTCTAGCCATCGCCAATCCACCTTTAATTTTCCATTTGTCTTGTCTTATCTTCCCACACACCTGGTTTCAATTCCATTAATTACATTTGTGTATTTAACCCTCTGTTCCTCACATGTCCTTGTGCGGTATTGTTTATGTTGTTTATTGTAAGTGCTTGTGCACGTTATGTCTGGGGTTTTGTCCCATTGTATATATGGTTTTTATTTCACAGTGATTTTTATCATTAAACTGCGCCGTTGTAACACAGTCTTTGCTCTCCTGTGCCTGACTTCTCTACCTCCAGGTCTGCACACCTTACAGGGATGATAATCTCATACTCTGCAAAAACTCTACAAAAATTACATCTGGTTTAGAAATTAAAATGAAATAAAAATATATAAAATAAATCACTATGTTAGAAAAAGTCCATAAAAAACCTTTACAAGATAATGAAGAAAAATAAAATTTCGGAACTTAAGCAGGAATATTATATTTGACTTTTGAATAGAGCCAACAACTACAGGTTAAACTCAAATAAAGTATACTACTTAATGGCAAGTACATTTTAAAAGATAAAGATACAACACCGGTAATTTGAAATGTATATAAATAAGAATGAGAAACACCTCTTAGACTCAACAACTCTGAAGCAATTATCAGCAGACAAAAAAAAAGAATCAATAAAAACAGAGATCACCCAAGAATAAATATTCGATTCAGTTAAAACATTCACATGGAGAAAGCACCAGGAATGGATGGCTTTCCCATATTTACACAAATGGCAACAGACACGTGACTCAATTCAGTACTCCCTAGTTCCATGTATCAAACGGTTATTTCAGTTATATTAAAACCAGTAAAATCTGGAGAGTCCCCTGCTTACTATAGACCCATAAGTTTAATCAATTGTGACAATGAAAAAACAACAAAGTTTATAAGCAATAGAATGGCAAAAGTCTTACCAGACTTGATACAGTACATATAAATCAAACAGGGTTTATAAATCACACAGTACATATAAATCAAACAGTACATATAAATCAAACAGTACATATAAATCACAGGGTTTATACATCAAACAGTACATATAAATCAAACAGGGTTTATAAATCAAACAGTACATATAAATCAAACAGTACATATAAATCACAGGGTTTATACATCAAACAGTACATATAAATCACAGGGTTTATAAATCAAACAGTACATATAAATCAAACAGGGTTTATAAATCAAACAGTACATATAAATCAAACAGGGTTTATAAATCAAACAGTACATATAAATCAAACAGGGTTTATAAATCAAACAGTACATATAAATCAAACAGGGTTTATACATCAAACAGTACATATAAATCAAACAGGGTTTATACATCAAACAGTACATATAAATCAAACAGGGTTTATACATCAAACAGTACATATAAATCAAACAGGGTTTATAAATCAAACAGTACATATAAATCAAACAGGGTTTATACATCAAACAGTACATATAAATCAAACAGGGTTTATACATCAAACAGTACATATAAATCAAACAGTACATATAAATCAAACAGTACATATAAATCAAACAGTACATATAAATCAAACAGGGTTTATAAATCAAACAGTACATATAAATCAAACAGTACATATAAATCACAGGGTTTATACATCAAACAGTACATATAAATCAAACAGGGTTTATAAATCAAACAGTACATATAAATCAAACAGTACATATAAATCAAACAGGGTTTATACATCAAACAGTACATATAAATCAAACAGGGTTTATACATCAAACAGTACATATAAATCAAACAGGGTTTATACATCAAACAGTACATATAAATCAAACAGGGTTTATACATCAAACAGGGTTTATAAAAAATAGACACAAATAAATACAAGAGCATGTTTCAGTTTAATACAATACACAAAAAAACAAGATATATATTTATCAATCATGGCTGTTAAGGCCAAAAAGACTTTTGACCATCTTGAATGGCCTTTTCTATTCAAAACTTTGGAAACTTCCAACTTTCCAGCTGGAATAATAAAGCTAATAAAAATGTTGTTTAAATATCCTAAAGCAAAAATATACACAAAACAATACATTATCTGATGTAGCAGGGATGTCCCCTCTCCTCCCTCCTGTTTGCCCTGGCAATTGAACCACCCGCAGAAATAATGAGACCCAAACTCAACAGGTATCAGTGTTGGTAAAAATGAATATAAACTAAACTTATTTGCAGATGATCTCCTGATGTACCTGACCAATATTTGAAAACTCAATGCCCCCTTTTGCATTTGCTGTCTTCTTCAGACTTTGCACATTGGTTGAGTAGGTATCCACTTTAGCAGTGAGCACTGCCAATGATTTATTTACCGGTTAACATTTTACGTGAGGGGCAGAGGTAATCTCCTCACAAACAATTTCTCATATAGTAGTGGCCAACTCTTTCTGCTGTCTGGTGTTGAGGGCTGCCATGTTCCTACAGTTGAATTGTGGACACACAAAGTGTGTGTGTGTGCGTGTGCGTGTGCGTGTGCGTGCGTGTGCGTGTGTGTGTGTGTGTGTGTGTGTGTGTGTGTGCATTTGTGTGATGTGTGGTAGGAAAACATTTCAGTGGAAGAGTTGTAAATCTGACTTTATTTTCCGTAGATGAACTACTTATTAAGGAAACTCATTGAGAAAACATTGAGGATTTGCACGTCCCCCCTCCTTATATAATGGCCTTGGACCCCGGCCCAATCCTGGTTCTTTCTTCCCTGTTGCTAGGGCGTGTAATACACTTTCAGAGTTCCAGGATGCCTGACACATGCAATTATTGTCCTAACAGTCTAATCAGCTGATGGTATTACTGGGGGACGAGGACGTTTAGGTTCCAGGTCAGAGGAGAGGATGTGGGGAAGTGTTCTGAAGTCTCAGCTTTTACCTCTTCGTTCTCTGAGGCCCCATCAGGAGTCAGTCCTAAGGAAGGGCTTGAGTCCCAAATGTCACAATCACTCACTGAGAAAACGAAAGGGATTTGACTAAGCAGCAAACACATGTTTAATGACCTACTTGGGTTAGGGGTAGTGTTCCTAATTGGGTTAGGGTTAGTGTTAGGGTTAGGATTAAGGGTTGAGCCAGAGTGTGGACATGAAGCTAGAGAAGCTGATGATTTGATGACATCATAGGTGGACACAAAGAGAGAGGTGGTTTGTCAATTCCTCCACAATATGTAGCTGATTGATTCAGTGATTACAAGGTAAGAGAACACAGAATTGTACCTTTGTCCTGGTGGTCGTGCTGCTTGTATCTCTGATGACAGTTTGACCGACCAGTGTCTCCCACACAGAGATACAATACGCTACTACTGTTGTAAGTTGGTGGTCTCCATGACTACTGCAGTGCCCTTCCATCCTAGCCCAATCCTTTTATAGGAGTCGAGGGTCGCTCTCTCGGAAACTACACGACAATCAACTGCACCTAATCTCCCAGAGTCCCAGCAGATAAAGTAGCCTCTCAATTTTCCAGTACACAGCACAAGCTCTCTTGACTTTATCTCTCATCTGCTATCTTCCCGGGCAGTTTCGGTATATTGGTATATGGGGCTGGAAGGGAGGCTGATAGGTAGACTAGAAAGATGGAAAAAGCTCTCAACATCTTTACAAGGCTCAGTGGGCTGATTGGACAAGGTCAGTTACCCTGAGATATGAGCAGTTAGTGATGAGAGGAGAGGACATTACATGAATATTAGACTTCAAAATGTGGGAGGAAACAAACTGTTCTTCTTCTCCTCCTCCTCCTCTTCATCACCTCATTAAATTCTTATGGATCTATGGATGAAAGAATAGAGGAGAAAAGAGGAAAGGAGGGATAGATGGAGGGAGGGAAAGAGAGTGTCCACTACAATTGTTCTGGTTGACTTGAGAGAAAGGTCATTCAATGAAACCAGAATACTAAGCAATGCACAGAATTGAAGAGTTGCTTTTTTTTCAGTAGGTAGCAACAACAACAAAAAAAGAATCATTCCAACATTGAAAAAAAATCCAGAATGGTAGTAGTATGGTAGTATGCCTGGTAGTAGCTGGGTAACAGCAACTCAAAGTAAAACTTACTCAGGGATTTATTCAATCTCATATTTAGTTTCTGGTTATCGAATGAAGTAAGATAACAGTCTTATTATGACACTACTTCTGGCAGATAGTTCATTAGATTCTATTTCCACAGTTTTAATGCTGTCTCGTTAACTTTCAGCTTGAAGACGCAATTAATCACCGCTACAGGACTGTGCTTTCGAACAAAGGCCCGCTCATAACTTTCAGAACATTAGACATTAATTCCACTGACCCCCTTTTTTAAAATCTTGGTAGGAGTGGAAGTTTCATCCACTTAAAAAAATTAAGCTTAGTTGTAATAGATCTGCTGACTTCAATCAGGATATCATCCTGGCCCTGCACACCAGGGATGGAGAGTAGAAAACCATTAGGCTTCTAAACACCATCTGGAACTCCAGATGAGGCATAATGCTTTCAATTCAACTCAATAAGATGCTTTTCCCTTGTCTGTTCTGGCTAAACCCTTAAATCCTCCAGACTTCAGTCTGGAAAGGCTCTTTTGATGTTGTCGCCACGATACGTTGATAATGAAGTGGGCTGTGTTTTTACTGGTTGGTTTTCCTCTGTGTCTTTCATACTTAAACACCCCACAGGCACAGCCACACACAGCCCCCCCGATCGCCACCGTCTTCCATGACAACGGGTGGATTTTCAAATCCAAACAAGAAGAGGTCTCAACCTTCCAGGAATGTTTTTTTGTTGTTGTTGAGAGAAACAATCAAAAACACTCGCACAATTTCTGTATTGAATGAATACTGTATTTACAACAGAGCCCTGTCCAGACCAGTGTGTCACAGCACTGTGAGTCACATGACTTGCGTCAGCCAGGTTAGCTTTTCCTGGCCTCTCAATAGGAAGAGACTTGACACCATGGGACTGCCAGTTATGTATTTTACCATACGATGCCCACAATAACACTGAGGTTAGACTGAAATCTATAGCAGACAGTATATATCTTTACAACAGAGGTATGGCCATGAGTTTTTCTTGGTCAGGAAAAACTCCTGGCCTTATGTCATGTAGATGTGTAATATACAGAAGCACATTCTGTCTACGCTCATTGTCCGGGGCTCTGGGGGTAACTATAGAAGATGAAAGTATTCTGGCACAAATAGAATGAATGCACTTCAGTCAGATTGCTCTCTACCCATCTAGTCAGAATAGAGATGATAATGTATCCATCTATTCAGAATAATGATGTTAATGCACCCATCTAGTCAGAATAATGATGATAATGCACCCATCTAGTCAGAATAATGATGCTAATGTACCCATCTAGTCAGAATAATGATGATGTCTAGTTACTCTCTACCATCTAGTCAGAATAATGATGTTAATGCACCCATCTAGTCAGAATAATGATGTTAATGCACCCATCTAGTCAGAATAATGATGATAATGCACCCATCTAGTCAGAATAATGATGCTAATGTACCCATCTAGTCAGAATAATGATGATGTCTAGTTACTCTCTACCATCTAGTCAGAATAATGATGTTAATGCACCCATCTAGTCAGAATAATGATGGTAATGCACCCATCTAGTCAGAATAATGACGATAATGCACCCATTTAGCCAGAATAATGATGATAATGTACCCATCTAGTCAGAATAATGATGGTAATGCACCCATCTAGTCAGAATAATGATGATAATGCACCCATCTAGTCAGAATAATGATGTTAATGTACCCATCTAGTCATAATAATGATGATGATGCACCATCAAGTCAGAATAATGATGATGTCTAGTTACTCTCTACCATCTAGTCAGAATAATAATGATAATGTACCCGTCTAGTCAGAATAATGATGAAATGGACCCATTTAGTCAGAATAATGATGATAAATGCACCCATCTAGTCAGAATAATGACGATAATGTACCCGTCTAGTCAGACCAATAATTATAATGTACCCGTCTAGTCAGAATAATGATGATAATGTACCCGTCTAGTCAGAATAATGATGATAATGTGCACGTCTAGTCAGAACAATTATGATAATGTCTAGTTACTCTCTACCCATCTAGTCAGAATAATGATGACAATGTTCCCATCTAGTCAGAATAATGATGATAATGTCTGGTTACTCTGTACCATCTAGTCAGAATAGTGATGATAATGTCTGGTTACTCTCTACCTGTCTAGTCAGAATAATGATGACAATGTTCCCACCTAGTCAGAATAATGATGATAATGTTCCCATCTAGTCAGAATAATGATGATAATGTCTGTTTACTCTCTACCTGTCTAGTCACAATAATGATGACAATGTTCCCACCTAGTCAGAATAATGATGATAATGTTCCCATCTAGTCAGAATAATGATGATAATGTCTGGTTACTCTCTACCCATCTAGTCAGAATAATGATGACAATGTTCCCATCTAGTCAGAATAATGATGATAATGTTCCCATCTAGTCAGAATAATGATGATGTCTGGTTACTCTCTACCCGTCTAGTCAGAATAGTGATGATAATGTCTGGTTACTCTCTACCCGTCTAGTCAGAATAATGATGATAATGTCTGGTTACTCTCTACCCGTCTAGTCAGAATAATGATGATAATGTCTGGTTACTCTCTACCCGTCTAGTCAGAATAATGATGATAATGTCTGGTTACTCTCTACCCGTCTAGTCAGAATAATGGGCGGAAATAGTCCGAAATATGGGTGGCAGGTAGCCTAGCGGTGAGAGCATTGCTCTTTACCCATTTTGTCAGAATAATGAGGATAATGTCTAAAAGTCTCAGTAGTTTTCAAGCGCTCCATCAAATATTGGCTTTTTTTCATGTTTTGATGTTTTCGTAAATACAAATATGAAAGAAAAAATATTGAAACGAATTATGGAAGTTTGTTTCACTCATTGTTTGTCAGATCCTATGGTCCCTGGAGCCCGATTGTCCCTGGAGCCCTATGGTCCCTGGAGCCCTATGGTCCCTGGAGCCTTATGGTCCCTGGAGCCCTATGGTCCCTGGAGCCTTATGGTCCGTGGAGCCTTATGGTCCCTGGAGCCTTATGGTCCCTGGAGTCCTATGGTCCCTGGAGCCCTATGGTCCCTGGAGCCCTATGGTACCTGGTCAACTGTAGTGCACTATATAGAGAACAGGATACCATTTGGGACACATCCATGGTGTGGATTTATTGGAACCCGTTGTTGATTAATTAATCAGATCAACACATTATTATATGTATCTGATCTCTCTCCTCTATGCAGATGAGATGAGATGTGAAGACGTTCCATTTGTTTTATTATTTATCTGTTTGGTGAAGTGAGTCCTGCAGACACAAATCAAACCTACACACCCTTGGATTGACTGAGGTGAGAGTAAGCACCCACAATCTCTCCATGATGTACCGTAAAACATAAATAAATCAGATTCCTGTCTTTCTTCAAGGCTCCATTGCGTTCAGGAAATCTAATTCGGAACATAATCTGCTCCTAAATAGAGCAAATTAATTTAATCGTCTGGCACTTTGTGAATTTACGAGGATCTTGTGATGCGTTTAGGACTGTGTGTGTGTGTGTGTCTGGGTTGAACACTAAAGCGGAAAAAGCATTTGGATGTTCTGAAAGCCAGCATTGGTCAGTACAAATCTTCTGGGAAGAGAAAGTGGAATGGGTGTGTGTGTTTTCCAAGATAAGTTTGGACACACCTGCTCATTTATTTTTACTCATTTTCTACATTGTAGAAAACCAAAAAAGTGTTAAACAAATAACAATCTAGTTTAAATTTGAGATTCTTCAAAGTAGCCACCCTTTGCATTGATGACAGCTTTGCACACTCTTGGCATTCTCTCAACCAGCTTCATGAGGTAGTCACCTGGAATGCATTTCAATTAACAGGTGTGCCTTGTTAAAAGTACATGTGTGAAATTTCTTTCCTTCTTAATGCGTTTGAGCCAAACAGTTGTGTGGTGAAAGGGTAAGATTGGTATACAGAAGATAGCCCTATTTGCTAAAAGACCAAGTCCATATTATGGCAAGAAGAGGTAAAATAAGCAAAGATAATATTTTTTTGTTTAACTAGGCAAGTCATTTAAGAACAAATTCTTATTTACAAGGATAGCCTACTCCAGCCAAACTCAGATGACTCTGGGCCAATTATGCTCTGCCCTATGGGACTCCCAATCACAGCTGGATGTGAACCAGGTACTGTAGTGACATCTCTTGCACTGAGGTGCAGTGCCTTAGACCACTGCGCTGGCACATAAACAACAGTCCATCATTACTTTAAGACATGAAACTCAGTCAATACGTACAATTTCAAGAATTTTGAAAGTTTCTTCAAGTGCAGTCACAAAAACCATCAAACGCTATGATGAAACTGGCTCTCACGAGGAAAGGATTATCTGTTTCAGATGATAAGTTCATTAGAGTTACCAACCTCAGAAATTGCAGCCCAAATGAATGCTTCACAGAGTTCAAGTAACAGACACATCTCAACATCAACTGTTCAGAGGAGACTGCGTGAAAATAAAAATTTGATTTGATTTGATTTGATTTGAATCAGGCCTTCATGGTCAAATTGCTACAAAGAAACCACTACTAACGGACACCAATAATAAGAAGAGACTTGCTTGGGCCAAGAAATACGACCAATGGACATTAGACCGGTGGAGTCCAAATTTGAGATTTTGGGTTCCAACCGCAATGTCTTTGTGAGACGCAGAGTAGGTAAACGGATGATCCCTGCATGCGTGGTTCCCACTGTGAAGCATGGAGGAGGAGTTGTGATGTAGTGGGAGTGCTTTGCTGGTGACACTGTCTGTGATTTATTTAGAATTCAAGGCACACTTAACCAGCATGGCTACCACAGCATTCTGCAGCGATACGCCATCCCATCTGGTTTGGGCTCAGTGGGGCTATAATTTGTTTTTCAACAGGACAATGGCCCAGCACACCTCCAGGCTGTGTAAGGGCTATTTGACCAAGAAGGAGAGTGATAGAGTGCTGGATCAGATGACCTGGCCTCCACAATCACCTGACCTCAACCCAATTGAGATGGTTTGGGATGAGTTGGACTGCAGAGTGAAGGAAAAGCTGCCAACAAGTGCTCAGTATATGTGGGAACTACTTCAAGACTGTTGGAAAAGCATTCCATGTGAAGCTGGTTGAGAGAATGCCAAGAGTGTGCAAAGATGTCATCAAGGCAAAGGGTGGCTACTTTGAAGTATCTAAAACACATGATTCCATATGTGTTATTTCATAGTTTTGATGTCTTCACTATTATTCCACATTGAGGCATGAAAGAAAAACAGCAACACTAAGCTTGATTGTTTTAAAAGAGATTAGCAATATAGTTATTATTTTTTTTAACAGTATCTGCTGGTATCATTTTCATTAAATAATCATTACTAGAACAAATTATTGTACTGTACAATAATATATGCATGTATTTGAATTGGAGTCAAAATAATGTGC
The DNA here is from genome assembly GCF_018296145.1 of Oncorhynchus tshawytscha. NCBI lineage: Eukaryota > Metazoa > Chordata > Actinopteri > Salmoniformes > Salmonidae > Oncorhynchus > Oncorhynchus tshawytscha. Next base: position 12,106,445 of record NC_056430.1, on the reverse strand, counting down.
ATTTCAGTGCAGTGATGAACCGTCAACAACAAATCCTTAAAAAGAAAAAGATTAAAGATAGATCTGCTTGATTGGACAAGATACATGACATGAAAGAACATTTGAGTCATTGAAATTCAGCTGTCAGGAACGGGTTACCGACGTCTCCATAGCCAGGTGTAACAATCTCATCTGTTGAGAGATGAGATGAAATGAGTTTGTCATACAGGCAAAGTAAAAACAATCACAGCACTACAAGCGCTACAGCACAACCACCAATCACAGCACTACAAGCGCCGTTCCAGCTACAATAGTCATTTACAACATTAACAACACTGTATTTCTGATCAATTTGATGTTATTTTAATGGACCAAAAAAAAGTGTTTTTCTTTCAAAACCAAGGACATATTTAAGTGACCCCAAACTTTTGAACGGTAGTGTATATGAATTAACCATCGATTACTATGGATCACATGGATTTTCTGCATCGACTGGTTGGGTTGGTGTGTATTCAGTTATACTAAGAATGACAGCTGGGGTCTGTTCTGTACAGAACAGTCAGGCATCATAACACTGAATGTATATACAGTGCATTCATAAAGTATTCAGACCACTTGACTTTTTCCACATTTTGTGACGTTACAACCTTACAAAAATGTCTAAAATTATTTGTATTTTTAATAGATTTGGAGAAAAAAAATCTAAAAGCCTGTTTTTGCTTTGTCCTTATGGGGTACTGTGTGTAGATTGATGAGGAAAAAAACGATGTAATCCGTTTTAGTATAAAGCTGTAATGTAAAAAAAAATTGCAAAAAGTCAAGGGGTCTGAATACTTTACGAATAAACTGTACTGCATATGTATATACTGGATTCTAGTCAAGGCTCATCCTATATAACTACTGCTGTACACACCTTTTATATTCATACAGTGCCTTGCGAAAGTATTCGGCCCCCTTGAACTTTGCGACATTTTGCATCTTATATCTTTATGTTTGAAGCCTGAAATGTGGCAAAAGGTCGCAAAGTTCAAGGGGGCTGAATACTTTCGCAAGGCACTGTATACTGTCCACACTGTCTAACAGAGGTGGGACCAAGTCACTATTATTCGAGTCACAAGCAAGTCTCAAGTCACAAGGTCTGAGTCTCAAGTTGTGTCTCAAGTAGAATGGGTCAGTCTCGGATCAAGTCCACTTCGTGCATTCTAAGCGTCGTGCATTCTAAGCGTCGTGCATTCTAAGCGTCGTGCATTCTAAGCGTCGTGCATTCTAAGCGTCGTGCATTCTAAGCGTCGTGCATTCTAAGCGTCGTGCATTCTAAGCGTCGTGCATTCTAAGAGCAAGTCAAGTCGAGTCGAGTCACAACTCAAGTTAAAAAATTTTTTTTAAAAATTGATACATGCATTGACTTGTTCAACTACAAATCTTTGTCTATTTATTGAGGCTACCTGACAGCCCCTTTTCATTATTTTGTCTATAACACATTTGGAATATGGAATAATACATTTTAACCATAAATTCAAAACGCAAGCATCATAGGTAAATTATTAAATTCAAGCAATTTTGACACACCAAAAGACCAGTAGTTAGGCCTGTGCTAGTAATTGTTAATTGATGCCATATTGCTGGTGAGCTTGCAAAACAACCAGTTATTTTTTTCACCAATTTGTTGGGGGGAGCTAGATATTTATGGCAATCTTCTCTCCCTACAGTGGTTCACAAACTTTAATTTTTTATTTTTACCTGTGACCCCTAAAAAGCAGGCGTTCAAAGTTAGCGACCCCCGCGCACTGCACATGCACAATCGTTGCGCAAATGTAGCCTATCATTGCAGCCATAAATGGCGATGCATTTTCAAAACGCAAGATACGGAAATACACTGCATTTTACACTTTCATTTGTAGCTGAAAGTCCTTTATATTTGCTGCCAATATAATTTAGAGATTAGGATGTCACTTCTCTGGAGTCCAGAACAAGCTCAATCACACGGCCTAGGATAGGGTGGAAAGCATGGTCTGTCTGCACTGCGCACAATCACACGGCCTAGGATAGGGTGGAAAGCATGGTCTGTCTGCACTGCGCACAATCACACAGGAGAGCCGCTTGCCCACAGAATCTTAAGGCTGCTATCTTAAGACATATGTGAGGCGGCCTATTAGAACCCGTCGGATGTCGAGCCAGTCATTTACAATCAACAATGTACGTTTGAATACAAGTGGGTCGGATTTTCATTCTGCCATAGCACCATCACGCTGCCACAGCACCACCAGGTCAGGTCTAACAGGCTGCTACAGCACCACAAGGTCAGGTCTAACAGGCTGCCACAGCACCACCAGGTCAGGTCTAACAGGCTGCTAGAGCACCACCAGGTCAGGTCTAACAGGCTGCCACAGCACCACCAGGTCAGGTCAGCAGGCTGCTACAGCACCACCAGGCTGCCACAGCACCACCAGGCTGCTACAGCACCACCAGGTCAGGTCTAACAGGCTGCTACAGCACCACCAGGTCAGGTCTAACAGGCTGCTACAGCACCACCAGGTCAGGTCTAACAGGCTGCAACATCACCACCAGGTCAGGTCTAACAGGCTGCTACAGCACCACCAGGTCAGGTCTAACAGGCTGCTACAGCACCACCAGGTCAGGTCTAGCAGGCTGCCACAGCACCACCAGGCTGCCACAGCACCACCAGGTCAGGTCTAACAGGCTGCTACAGCACCACCAGGTTAGGTCTAGCAGGCTGCTACAGCACCACCAGGCTGCCACAGCACCACCAGGTCAGGTCTAACAGGCTGCTACAGCACCACCAGGTCAGGTCTAGCAGGCTGCACAGCACCACCAGGTCAGGTCTAACAGGCTGCTACAGCACCACCAGGTCAGGTCTAACAGGCTGCTAAGCACCACCAGGTCAGGTCTAACAGGCTGCTACATCACCACCAGGTCAGGTCTAACAGGCTGCTAAGCAGGCTGGCTGCTACATCACCACCAGGTCAGGTCTAACAGGCTGCTACATCATCACCAGGTCAGGTCTAACAGGCTGCTACAGCACCACCAGGTCAGGTCTAACAGGCTGCTACAGCACCACCAGGTCAGGTCTAGCAGGCTGCCACAGCACCACCAGGCTGCCACAGCACCACCAGGTCAGGTCTGCAGGCTGCCAGCACCACCAGGCTGGTCTAACATGCACCACCAGGTCAGGTCTAACAGGCTGCTACAGCACCACCAGGTCAGGTCTAACAGGCTTCTACAGCACCACCAGGTCAGGTCACATCACCAGGTCAGGTCTAACAGGCTGCTACATCATCACCAGGTCAGGTCAGGCCAGGTCAGGTCTAACAGGCTGCTACAGCACCACCAGGTCAGGCTGCTAATCAGGCAGGTCTAACAGGCACCACACCAGGTCAGGTCTAACAGGCTGCTACAGCACCACCAGGTCAGGTCTAACAGGCTGCTACAGCACCACCAGGTCAGGTCTAGCAGGCTGCCACAGCACCACCAGGCTGCCACAGCACCACCAGGTCAGGTCTAGCAGGCTGCCACAGCACCACCAGGTCAGGTCCAACATGCTGCTACAGCACCACCAGGTCAGGGCTGCTACAGCACCACCAGGTCAGGCTGGCTTCTACAGCACCACCAGGTCAGGTGTAACAGGCTGCTACATCACCACCAGGTCAGGTCTAACAGGCTGCTACATCATCACCAGGTCAGGTCTAACAGGCTGCTACAGCACCACCAGGTCAGGTCTAACAGGCTGCTACAGCACCACCAGGTCAGGTCTAACAGGCTGCTACAGCACCACCAGGTCAGGTCTAACAGGCTTCACCACCACCAGGTCAGGTGTAACAGGCTGCTACATCACCACCAGGTCAGGTCTAACAGGCTGCTACATCATCACCAGGTCAGGTCTAACAGGCTGCTACAGCACCACCAGGTCAGGTCTAACAGGCTGCTACAGCACCACCAGGTCAGGTCTAGCAGGCTGCCACAGCACCACCAGGCTGCCACAGCACCACCAGGTCAGGTCTAGCAGGCTGCCACAGCACCACCAGGTCAGGTCTAACATGCTGCTGCACCACCAGGTCAGGTCTAACAGGCTGCTACAGCACCACCAGGTCAGGTCTAACAGGCTGCCACAGCACCACCAGGCTGCTACAGCACCACCAGGTCAGGTCTAACAAGCTGCTACAGCACCACCAGGTCAGGTCTAACAGGCTGCTACAGCACCACCAGGTCAGGTCTAACAGGCTGCCACAGCACCACCAGGCTGCCACAGCACCACCAGGTCAGGTCTAACAGGCTGCCACAGCACCACCAGGTCATAAATATGATGTGACTTGATGTCCACAACAGGCTGCCACAGCATGTGCAAGGTCTCAACAGGGCGTTACAGGACTGAATTTAGTTATTAAGTTCCCAAGATAACTTTCATATGTAACATTCTGTATGGAAATACATTAATAATACATTATACATGACACAACATTATACATTTAGTGTCAATACTTAATGGAAACAACTACATACAGTGAGGGGAAAAAGCATTTAAAGGGAGTGCTCCTAATCTCAGTTTGTTACATGTATAAAAGACAACTGTCCACAGAAGCCATCAATCAATCAGATTCCAAACTCTCCACCATGGCCAAGACCAAAGAGCTCTCCAAGGATGTCAGGGACAAGATTGTAGACCTACACAAGGCTGGAATGGTCTACAAGACCATCGCCAAGCAGCTTGGTGAGAAGGTGACAACAGTTGGTGCGATTATTCGCAAATGGAAGAAACATGAAAGAACTGTCAATCTCCCTCGGCCTGGGGCTCCATGCAAGATCTCACCTCGTGGTGTTGCAATGATCATGAGAACGGTGAGGAATCAGCCCAGAACTACACGGGAGGATCTTGCCAATGATCTCAATGCAGCTGGGACCATAGTCACCAAGAAAACAATTGGTAACACACTACGCCGTGAAGTGATGAAATCCTGCAGCGCCCGCAAGGTCCCCCTGCTCAAGAAAGCACATATACATGCCCGTCTGAAGTTTGCCAATGAATATCTGAATGATTCAGAGGACAACTGGGTGAAAGTGTTGTGGTCAGATGAGACCAAAATGGAGCTCTTTGGCATCGACTCAACTCTTTGGCATCCTCGTTTGGAGGAGGAGGAATGCTGCCTATGACCCCAAGAACACCATCCCCACCGTCAAACATGGAGGTTATGCTTTGGGGGTGTTTTTCTGCTAAGGGGACAGGACAACTTCACCGCATCAAAGGGTCGATGGACGGGGCCATGTACCGTCAAATCTTGGGTGAGAACCTCCTTCCCTCAGCCAGGGCATTGAAAATGGGTCGTGGATGGGTATTCCAGCATGACAATGACCCAAAACACATGGCCATGGCAACAAAGGAGTGGCTCAAGAAGAAGCACATTAAGGTCCTGGAGTGGCCTAGCCAGTCTCCAGACCTTAATCCCATAGAACATCTGTGGAGGGAGCTGAAGGTTCGAGTTGCCAAACGTCAACCTCGAAACCTTAATGACTTGGAGAAGATCTGCAAAGAGGAGTGGGACAAAATCCCTCCTGAGATGTGTGCAAACCTGGTGGCCAACTACAAGAAACGTTGGCAATCACAGAGGTCAGACAAGAGCTTTGCCACCAAGTACTAAATCATGTTTTGCAGAGGGGTCAAATACTTATTTCCCTCATTAAAATGCAAATACATTTATAACATTTTTTGACATGCGTTTTTCTGGATTTTTTTGTTGTTATTCTGTCTCTCACTGTTCAAATAAACCTACCATTAAAATTATAGACTGATAATTTCTTTGTCAGTGGGCAAACGTACAAAATCAGCAGCGGATCAAATACTTTTTCCCCCTCACTTTATGTACACAGATGTATACAGTAGCAAGTACCTGCAGAAGCTAGGACACTGTAGCAACGGGTTGCCTCGACAACGTTACTATAAATCAGCCATGCAGAGACAACAGGTGTAAAATTATAATGGCTTCATTTATTATTCTATCAATGTTTCATGGACCTTCTGATGAGGCGAGGCCACTGGGGTTGAAACAATGTTCCCAAATAATGTTCCACATGGACTGCTAAGAATGTACTACTGGGCAATGTTGCTAACAAACAGCATGCAGCTATTCATTGGTATTCCACAGAAAGCTTTTGAAGAAATTCAAAAGCCTAACACCCTCTGGTCCTTCAGGTCTCAGGCTAGACAGTAAACACCCTGGTTGCTCTTAGGCTAGCAGTAACACCCTGGTTTCTAGCGCTGCACACAGCAACACCCACACGCACACAATGTATGATCTGCTGTGGTTGTAATAAATGAAGCATGCCAGGATTAGCTATGCAGTAACACCCTGGTCGCTGGCTACCAGCAACCCCTTGTCACTAGGCTAGCAGTAACACCCTGGTCACTAGGCTAGCAGTAACACCCTGGTCACTGCTAGCAGTAACTGGCAGTAACACCCCTGGTTAACACCCTGGTTGCTAGACTAGCAGTAACTAGGCTAGCAGTAACACCCTGGTCACTAGGCTAGCAGTAACACCCTGGTTGTTAGGCTAGCAGTAACACCCTGGTTGCTAGGCTAGCAGTAACACCCTGGTCACTAGGCTAGCAGTAACACCCTGGTTGCTAGACTAGCAGTAACACCCTGGTTGCTAGGCTAGCAGTAACACCCTGGTCACTAGGCTAGCAGTAACACCCTGGTTGCTAGGCTAGCAGTAACACCCTGGTTGCTAGGCTAGCAGTAACACCCTGGTCACTAGGCTAGCAGTAACACCCTGGTTGCTAGGCTAGCAGTAACACCCTGGTCACTAGGCTAGCAGTAACACCCTGGTTGCTAGGCTAGCAGTAACACCCTGGTTGCTAGGCTAGCAGTAACACCCTGTAAAACCCTGGTCACTAGCCTAGAAATAACAGCTGGGAGATCCAGGTTTCTTTGTTCTGGCGGAGCTGATGTGCTGTAAACACAGTCTCCTCTGTGATCTGATGGCAAGTGTGTGTGTGTGTGTGTGTGTGTTGTAAAAGATGACAGTTCCTGTGTACTTTATATTCTCAGCACTGTGACTCCACATCTTCACCGCTGCAGCATTCTGGATGCTCCTTAATTTCACAGACCATCTGATTGCCATAAAATGATTTCATTAAGACTCCTGCTGTACATCTTTGCTTCTAACGAGAATAGGAGGCTAGTCTGTATGTGAAAACCTTTTGGCCGCAAACACACACCTCATTCTACTACACTACACTTCTCTCTACTCGTCTGTCTTTTCACCAGAACAGCCTGAACATTTCAGCAATGCAACCTTCACCCATTTCACTGCTATTACTTCGTTTTGGCAGGACCTCTACTGTAAGCACCACAGCAAAGCCTTTCAGAGGCTTGTCTGTAGCAGATAGTTGCTGTCAGATGCCCATGTATTGGAAAACATTAGAATGACGTGAGACTAGACCAGTGATACATGCAGGCTGAACGGCAACCCTGAATTAGCATTCTGGCAGTGGTGGAGAGAAAATACACAGACATTATTGTCACACCATGGCTCTGGGATAAGGATATCTGGTGTCGTGACGGCCAACGCCTCACTACTCGTTTCTGTTCCTTTGTGAGAGAGCAGTGAGGGGGAACAGTGGTGTTAAATGATCCTAAACAAGAACAAGAAACAAGAGCTTTATGAAGGAGATTTAGAAAAAAAGACATCAGATATTTATTCACCTCCCCACAGCTCCATTCACACTTTGTGTTTGTGTTTAATGTTTGTGTTTAAACTCATTCTGTGTCTAGAGGACTGTTCTGTATAACAACAGATGGACAGTCAAACTGGAAATCAGAGGGAGGGAGCAAGGGAAAAAGGTGGGTGTGAGTTAGAAAGCTAGGAAAGGAGGGAGGGAGGATGGAGGGAATAACAGGGATAGGGATGGAGGATGGAGGGAATAACAGGGATAGGGATGGAGGATGGAGGGAATAACAGGGATAGGGATGGAGGGAGGGAGGATGGAGGGAATAACAGGGATAGGGATGGAGGGAGGGAGGATGGAGGGAATAACAGGGATAGGGATGGAGGGAGGGGATGGAGGGAATAACAGGGATAGGGATGAGGGAGGGAGGATGGAGGGAATAACAGGGATAGGGATGGAGGGAGGGAGGATGGAGGGAATAACAGGGATAGGGATGGAGGGAGGGAGGATGGAGGGAATAACAGGGATAGGGATGGAGGATGGAGGGAATAACAGGGATAGGGATGGAGGGAGGGAGGATGGAGGGAATAACAGGGATAGGGATGGAGGGAGGGAGGATGGAGGGAATAAAGGGAAGGGATGGAAATTTAGACATTAACTCCGAATGATTAAGGTCCTAATGGGTTAAATGTTAAGGGGTCAAGGTTTGAGAGAGGGTTAAAACAAAAAAAACGAGTGCCTAGTATTGGGATTAAACACGGGACCCTTGGAGCTGGAGTTTGTGGATTACGGGGAATTTTGAGGATCACCTCTGCATGGGTCGCTGCGTTAGAGTACAGATGAATAGGAAACCACTGGAGCATGGCTCAAAACAAGCAATTACAGAGCAAGAGGAGAGGAAAGAACACGGGACCCTCGGAGCCGGAGCTCGCGGATTACGCCCATCCACCATACCCATCCACAAGCCTACTTGATGGTAATAGCGCTCACCGTTGCCCCTAGTGGCCGGTTTTGAAGGCTTCTCCTAACATCCTGGGGACCTGGACAAACGTCGAATATCACCTTAGTTCTCAAGTGAACTGACTGTAATCCCACAGTGTTTGGACATGATAATTAGGACTCCATCCTCCTGTTTGTCTCTCTCTCTGCGCGCGTGTGTGTGTTCGTGCGTGTTCGTGCGTGTGTGCATGTTATCTCAACAGAAGGTATTAGCCAGCAGAACAAACACAGAGTTGAAGGGATATTGAGGATCACCTCTGCATGGGTCGCTGCGTTAGTCTAGAGATGAATGGGAAACCAGGGGAGTAGGGATCAAAACAAGCAATTAAAGAGCCACAGGCAAGACCAGAGTACTGAGTACCTTCTCAAAACCACTTTTATTAGCCATGCAACCAGTGGGAATCTTGTTACCATACCTGGCACTGCCTCCTGTGCCATTTAGGTCCAGGCCTCCTGTTGGTAATTAAAACTGAGATGTGTCTTACTCTATAAATTATTTTAAACATAGATTGGTCCTCTGAGGCAAAGAGGAAGCACTTTGAAGATTTGTTTGTCTTCATGGTCATTCATAAATGCATTAAAAGACTGTCTTATTAGGCTTACGCAAAAGTCCTATCTAGAAACTGAAATGGTTCTTCGGCTGTCCCCATTGGAGAACCCTTTGAAGAACCATTTTAGGTTCCAGTAGAACACTTTTGGGTTCCATTAACTTTTTCCACAGAGTGTTCTACCTGAAAGCATAAACAGGCCTCCCTGGAACCAAAAAGGTTTCTCCTATGGGGACAGCCGAAGAACCCTTCTGTGTGAGAGCTCATTAGTGAAGAGCTCATTAGTGAAGAGTTCATTAGTGAAGTTGGAGGTGTAAACAGGAGCATCTGGTTCTTCCAGAGTCACCAGCTGTGGTTCTCTTCACACATCTGGTTTATAGACCAACCAGCTCTCACAGTCTCAAGTCAGAATTAGACATTCGTCCATGTTTCTCAAACGTCAAATATCAAAGTGTTTAAAGTTACGTTTAGGTATTAACTCCAAATTCTTAAGGTTTGGCATTAACTCTTAATGGTTAAGATAAGGGTTAAGGTTTGGCATAATGGCGCTCGCTGTTGTCCCTAGAGGCCAGTTTCCACGTCCTCTCCCAACGTCCTCAGACATGGATGGACAATGAATACTGACTTGTATCACGGGAGACCTAACTGATATAGACCTAGCTCCCAATGGTTTCTGGATAGGGAATAGAGAATACAGTGGGTGGTATTATGAACCTACAGAATGTGAGAGACGAACAATAGAGTTACTTTGTTCTAGAATTCTGGACTCTGGAATTCGGTCCATTCCGGACATACAGATCCATCCTAGGTGTAATGTAGGACCATTCGAGGTCTTCGTTCATTCATTCATTCATAGCTATCAGTTGGGGTTTGATATGTAACAAAGTGGTCCAAGTGGTGTACTGTAATCTTCCCCACACACACAGGGTTCAGACAAAAGCAGCATAGAACTGAGTCTTATTTTTTTGACATTTTTATCTCCAGACCTTTGGTAAATCACCTGGACTGGGCCAACAGTTATCAACAATACAGCAGACCTCATGACGTCCTTCACATCCTAATTGCCACTGTCTATCTGAACTGAGGCAGCTAGTGTTCTGCTCAGAACGAGGTTTATGATGGATGGAGGGGATTTGATCTGGCTTCATTTTTGTTTTGATTAAAAAAAGAGCCCTTTTGAGACAGATCCATGGCTTAAACTGAGATTTGAGAAGAGCAATTAACGGTTTAAACGGCGATGTGAGCGTTTCATCCTCCAAACATTCCATGACCATCACATTCACAAGCTATATTACTTCATAACACAATTGTATACACTGCTGTTTCTTTCCTATCCTGTTCTCGCTGTTCTATTCTGTTCCTGCAGGGTGTGTGGCGGTGGTCTGGGGCTGAACTCACACTGAACTCTGCTGTCTATTTATAAAACCCAGACACAAAAACAATATGATAAACATATTAATCACAGGAAATATAAAATGAGGAAACCCCTTATCCCTCACCTCAATCCATCTAGCCCAAATATCCATCTGTCCCTGGGAGTCCGTGGTAAATGTGAGAGATCTGCAGCAGCAGAATAATCTAATGTCCCTCTGCTCTGCTCTTATTTGAATTATAGGGACCGGTCCTGGATATGGCGGCAGTGTACGAGTGCTTCCCAAAAGGAACTAAATATCCCTATATAGTGCAGTACTTTTGACCCGTGCCCAATGTGCCCATAGTGCAGTACTTTTGACCCGTGCCCAATGTGCCCACAGTGCAGTACTTTTGACCTGTGCCCAAAGTGCAGTACTTTTGACCCGGGCCCAATGGGCCCATAGTGCAGAACTTTGACCCGTGCCCAATGGGCCCATAGTGCAGTACTTTTGACCCGAGCCCATAGTGAATGTTATACAGAACAAGGTGTCATTTGGATCTCAGCCTAATACCAAATCAATGTATATGTCACACCCTGACCATAGTTTGCTTTGTATGTTCTATGTTTTGTTTGGTCACGGTGTGATCTGAGTGGGCATTCTATGTTGTGTGTCTAGTTTGTCTGTTTCTGTGTTTGGGCCTGATATGGTTCTCAATCAGAGGCAGGTGTTAGTCATTGTCTCTGATTGGGAGCCATATTTAGGTAGCCTGTTTGGTGTTGGGGTTTGTGGGTGATTGGTCCTGTCTTTGTGACACCAGATTGGGCTGTTTTCGGTTTGTCTTGTTTTTGTATATTTGTTCTGTTTTCATCTTTATTAAAGATGTATCTAAATAACCACGCTGCGTTTTGGTCCGCCTCTCCTTCAACAGAAGAATCCCGTGACAGTATAACTCAAACCTAAAGGAACCCAAATGCCAAATCAATGCATAACTGAATCCTAAAGTCACTGTGCTTTTCATGTATTCACCTGGCATGGCTTCTGTCTTCTGGCTGCTAGCTGGTGACAAATATGTTCTGTGGTGCTCTAGGCTTATGACCTTGGCCCAGTGAAGGGTTTATCTGCTTTTACAATGAACGGACAGGTACCTCGTTTAAATCTGTGACCATTCACTGCCTGACCTAGTCTACATCGTGCTCTGCATTAACCACAGGCCAGAAGTTAATCTTAGTGTACCTTCAGCATCCATAAGGTTGTAGTGTAATCATACAGCATAAGCAGTAGTATCCGTGCTGTGGACATCACAACATAAGGTTGTATTATAGAAGGATGATTTCAGTATGACAGTGCTGTGGACACAATGACATCTGCTAAAATATCAAATCAAATCCAATTTGATTTGACACATGCGCCAAATACAACAGTAAGGTATTCACCTTACTGTGAAATGCTTATACTTACAAGCCCTTAGCTAACGATGCAGTTAGCAGGAGTTAAAGCCTAGAGGTGTGTTTTTCTTGAAGTCTGTTTAAGGTTCAGGTCTGTGTACTACAGGCCAAGAGGTTACCATTAGAAAAAAGGGTTCCAAAAGGGTTCTTCGGCTGTCCCCATAGGAGAACCCTTTTTGGTTTGAGGTAGAACCCTTTTGGGTCACATGTAGAACCATCTATACATGGAACTCAAAATGGTTCTCTGGAACAAAAAGGGTTCTACCTCAAACCAAAAAGGGTTCTTCAAAGGGTTCTATGGGGACCGCCGAAAAACCCTTTACGTTTCTAGATAGGAAATGTATTTGTGTTGTGTATAAGCTATAGTATATTATTAGGTACACCACCCCATTCACCAAAATGGCTCACTCCGACAGACAGTGAGTCACGTGGCTGTGGCTTGATTATAAAGGCAGACAGGCATCGAGGCATTCAGGTATTGTTCGATTGAACTTTGAGCGTGGTACGATCGTTGTTGTCAGGCGTGCCAGTTCCAGTATCTCAGAAACAGCCAGTCATCCTGGAATTTTTACGCATAACAGTGTCTAGGGTTTACCGAGGATGGTGCGACAAACAAAAAACAGTCCTGTGCAGAACGACATCTCGGAACTCACAACTCGTCAGTCCTTGTCACAGATGGGCTACTGCAGCAGACAATCACACTGGGTTTCACACCTATCAGCTAAAAACTAGAAGAAGCGGCTCCAGTGGGCACGCGATCACCAACACTGGACAAGTGAGGAGTGGAAAAACATTGCCTGGTTCCTGTTGCATCATGCTGATGGCAGAGTCAGGATTTGGCGTAGGCAACAACAGTACATAGACCCATCCTTCCTGGTGTCAACGGTACAGGCTGGTGGCAGTGGTGTAACGGTGTGGGGAAGGTTTTCTGGGCACCCGTTATGTCCCCTGATACCAATTTAGCAACGTTTCCATGCCCCAAAGAATTCAGGCTGTTCTGAAGGAAAAGGGTGGTCCAACCCAGTACTAAATGGTGGTACCTAATAAACTCACTGAGTGTACAGTATATGACCATATTGGTAACCATTGTGTATAAGGCATAAGAATTTTGTGTCTCAACTGCTCTCACAACATATCACATATCACAATCACATGTCACTTGTCAGCTCAGCTGCAATCATCTCCCCCAAAAAATAAAAATAAAGGTAAATAATTTACACAATCACCTGTCAGCTCAGTTGCAATCCCATATCACAATCACCTGTCAGCTCAGTTGAAATCCCATATCACAATCACCTGTCAGCTCAGTTGCAATCCCATATCACAATCACCTGTCAGCTCAGTTGCAATCCCATATCACAATCACCTTAAGGATATTGTTCCTGCTGGGATAGAGATGTTAAAAAGCATCAAGTCCTCCCTGTCAGAGAGCTGTTGGCATTAAAATATTAATAACACGTGGATTATTGACCGAATATGAATCAATTATTCTGGTTGAAAATCTATCTAGCGGTCACGTTTTCCACATCTAGTTTGAAACCCACCGGGCACTCTGCAGAAATGCCCTTTTATGTCCTGTTGTTTTCCTGGTTTCTATCTCTATCTATCCAGACACAGGCATTCCCATTTCAAACACTCTCATTACATTTCCTAATATAATTTTTTTTTCTGGGCAGAAGGACGTCTTGAAATATCAAAGAATATCAGCAAACAACGTACCCATACAAAAATATCAATCTCCCGTGGTTAAGGACTCCTACTTTCTGATACGCTTTACAATCTTGTCACATAATGCAATTTTTTCAGAAGCAATTTCCTAATCTCAGGTTTGGAATATAGTGGTGGAATTGCCTCAATATGCAGCTCTCCCATTCAGATAGAGAATTTCACCTCATAACTAGGATTTTTGTCATTTCTGTTGGGTGTTGGCCCTATTACTATGAGTTTTTAACAGCCCTTAAAGAATGTTTTACTGCATGTGCCAAATAGCCTGGGTGAAATTCCAATATTCAGCTAGATATTTAAATTCTTTCACCCTAAAAAATAAGTAGGAGGTTTTCCCCAAAAAATACATATTTACCAATTCCATTTCTCCAACAACACAATAACAACATACCAATGCTCCTGACATCAACACACACTATTGCTTTCAACAATGAATATGAGTTCAGAACACCAGCACGGAATGCATCTCAGCCAGTTCTGGGGGATTGGCAGTCACGAAGATTCTGAGGATTCCGAGGTAAGCAAGGGGATGAGCCTACAATTCCTAGTAAAATCTGTGTGCAGCAGCTGTCCCCGCGTTGAGGTTTCAGAATAAACAAACACCCTGGTGCTCTTATCTCCTCTCCTGGTCCTTCTCTCCTCTCTCCCCCTTGGTCTCTTCACTCTCTCCTCCCCTCAGTCCCTCGCTCCTCTCCTTACATGATACCTCTCCTCATCCATCTCTCCCCTCATCCCTTTGTCCTATCATTCATCTGAATCAGTTAGCTTCACCAGCCAAACCATCGTGACACATCTTATTGTACACAATAAAGCAATACGGTTATGAATATGGTCACAGGTCAATGGTTTTACTGACCACAAGCTGATCCAAACGACCCGTTTTATCATTGTGATCATACACGGACACAAAACACAATTAAACTGCATATTCGGCATGCATTCTAAGTGGTATGCTGACTGACAGAAGCTGTAGATAGATCCTAACAGGCTGGAATTTGACTCAGCTGGGTTTTTAACATGCACCACTGGGACGAACCAGCATCTTTTATTCAGTCATTATCTCTCCATCTGTCCTGCACTGCATCCTACTCTTCCCTCTCTTTTTCCTTCCTCCACCCTACCTTCCTTCTCGCCCACCTTCTCTTCTTTTCTCCCCTATAGAATAGAATACAACTTTATTGTCCATCCAGGATGGAAATTGTTCTTTGGCATCAACTTATCAACTTACATTAAAATGGTCACATACACATACATTGTCACATCACACACATTTAAAACTGGTCAGTCCATCATACTGCATACACTAACAACAGAGGACATTGATACATTCACTCACGACTGACCGCTGTCCCAACTGCACTGGATAGATAAGTATATATTCTGATACAATTTACGTGGCATTTAGTAGTCCAACAGCACAAGGAAGAAATGATTGTTTGTATCCGTTCTTCTTGGCCTTGGGCATTCTGAAGGGCCGGCCAGAGGGAAGCCTCTCAAACTAAGGGTGTAGAGGGTGGGAGGGGTTGCCAACGACAACCAGTGACTTCCTTTTGGTTGCCTTGTGGAACAGACTGCTCAACTGGGCCTGTGGTCGACCAATTACTTTGCTGGCTGTGTTTACTATTCTGGTCACTTTGCTTTTGCTCCTCACGCTCAGATTACCATACCAGACTGTCATATTGAACATGAGGATGCTCTCCAACAAGCTGCTGTATATCCTCTCCAGAACATTCTGGCTGACCCAGAACCCCTTCCATTCCCTGATTATCTCTCAGTGTATCCCACCATAATCCTGCACTGCCGTCTTCCACTCCATTCCCATCCCTCTATTCTCTCTCTTCCTCTTCTTCCTCCTCCTCCTCATAAATGTTCCATCTTCCTCCTATTGTTGAGTGTATCCCAGCATACCCACTGGACAAACCCTGGTTGAATCAACGTTCTTTCAATTTCAATGAAATTACATTAGTGTTCCTAATGTTTGGTTCATTTGGGCTAGTTGGACTCATTCCTCACTCATCCCTTATCATGTCTACTATATATTGACATATGTCATTATGTTGATGTCTTTCCTATGAAGGGTTAAACTTCTTAATTTTCATTATGTGAAATGTAAAAAAGAAAAAATAAGAAAGTTTAATTGAATTATATATTTAAAAAATAAGAAAGAGCAGGTGTTCCTGTACACAAGGGATAGCCTATGCGTTCTGTACAATCTTCCTCTGTCGTCAGAGCTAATCTTTACACTGTCTGATGTTATCAAAGTTTCACTCCTCTGTTCTACTGGAAGTCTGCTCTGTATCAAAACAACACAAGTGACATCACTGCACAAACATGGGCAAGAAGGCAGGAACCTGGCCAGATATTATGTTATTTGGATTAGGGGATTTTCTCTGGAAACATAATCACATGATCAAAGGTTTTTGGAATCTTAGCCACAGTGTTTACATGGTCTTGTATAATGGACGCATTTACAGGGTATCTGTTTTGAATGGGTGTCAAAGCATTTTACATTGCATGGGAGTTACTCAGTCACAGGGTCAATCAAACTATGCTGAACTCAGTTGAATGTTGCGTGGGCCGGTTTCCCGGACACAGATTCCGCCTATTTCAATGGAAATGTATTGAGCATGATTTGCAGTCCAGGATTAAAGAATGTGTCCAAGAAACCTGGTCTCTTTGTTTAACTGTGGCTCAATAATCCTTTAATAACAGCTTGCTAGCCACCTCCTGGGAAAAAATAGTTGAGTTTTTACCAAGAAGGAGATGCAAGGAACTTTCTATAAACATGGATGAAGAAGTCAAGGTCTGGTTTGTATATGTGGCTTCACTGAGGGGAAAAGGTTTTGGTACAAGAATGTTTTGGAGCTGTGACCCACTCAGAGTTTATGGGGTTTTCTTTTGTATTTCTAGCTTGTATCCAGTCTGTAGCTGCAAGCTTAAAGTATCCAGCCACACCCCAACCAGTGTGTCTGGTCACTTCATATGGAGACATAATGCTGGAGAATGGACTTCAACTTTGGAGAATTGGCAGACTGTTTTCACTAACCCCCCGGGAAAGATAAAAGCATTCTACATGTAACCCCCTCCTAGAGTCTAAACCTGAGGGGGGTTACATGTGGAATTGATTTAAAGTGGTCATACCAAAGATCACTTAGATATTTGAATTTAAGACCCCTTTAGGTCAAAAAAATTATCAACTCAGCAAAAAAAGAAACATCCTCTCACTGTCATCTGCATTTATTTTCAGCAAATTTAACATGTGTAAATATTTGTATGAACATAACAAGATTCAACAACTGGGACATAAACTGAACAAGTTCCACCGACATGTGACTAACAGAAATTGAAGAATGTGTCCCAGAACAAAGGGGGGGTCAAAATCAAAAGTAACATTCAGTATCTGCTGTGGCCACCAGCTGCATTAAGTACTGCAGTGCATCTCCTCCTCATGGACTGCACCAGATTTGCCAGTTCTTGCTGTGAGATGTTACACCACTCTTCCACCCTGTTTTTCAGAGTCAGTAGAAAGGCCTCTTTAGTGTCCTAAGTTTTCATAACTGTGACCTTAATTGCCGACCGTCTGTAAACTGTTAGTGTCTTAATGACCGTTCCACAGGTGCATGTTCATTAATTGTTTATTGTTCATTGAACAAGCATGGGAAACAGTTTAAACTCTTTACAATGAAGATCTGTGAAGGTATTTGGATTTTTACGAATTATCTTTGAAAGACAGGGTCCTGAAAAAGGGACGTTTCTTTTTTTGCTGAGTTTATATACAAATTGATGAACCATTGAGTTTGGCCTTGTTATTAGCCCATAGAAATGCCTTGAATAACAGATTCATACATGGAAAAACAGATAGTCAACACATTTATCAAAAGGAAGTTTGTTTTGAAGTGTCCTATATCTGAGAGATATAATAAAGATCAGGAAATTATTTGCAACTCAATATTCGGAAGGTGTTCTTAATGTTTTGTACACTCAGTGTATACTTCCATTCCCATATTAGTGCAATGGAGGCTCCTCAAAAAGCAGGGCTTGAATTGAGGGGGTATATGAGGATAGGCCTATCCCTTGTTGTAGAGACAGGTAAAAGCATAGGCTATCCCGTGTTGTAGAGACGGGTTAAAAGCATAGGCTATCCCTTGTTGTAGAGTCGAGTAAAAAGCATAGGCTATCCCTTGTTGTAGAATCGAGTAAAAAGCATAGGCTATCCCTTGTTGTAGAGTCAAGTAAAAAGCATAGGCTATCCCTTGTTGTCGAGACGAGTTAAATGCATAGCCTATCCCTTGTTGTAGAGACGAGTTAAATGCATAGGCTATCCCTTGTTGTAGAGACGAGTTAAAAGCATAGGCTATCCCTTGTTGTAGAGATGGGTAAAAAGCATAGGCTATCCCTTGTTGTAGAGACAGGTAAAAGCATAGGCTATCCCTTGTTGTAGAGACAGGTAAAAGCATAGGCTATCCCTTGTTGTAGAGACAGGTAAAAGCATAGGCTGTCCCTTGTTGTAGAGACGAGTTAAAAGCATAGGCTGTCCCTTGTTGTAGAGACGAGTTAAAAGCATAGGCTATCCCTTGTTGTAGAGACAGGTTAAAAGCATAGGCTATCCCTTGTTGTAGAGACGAGTTAAAAGCGTAGGCTATCCCTTGTTGTAGAGACGAGTTAAAAGCTTAGGCTATCCCTTTTTGTAGAGATGGGTTAAAAGCATAGGCTATCCCTTGTTGTAGAGATGGGTTAAAAGCATAGGCTATCCCTTGTCATCTTATAAATTGTATGAGAAAAATACGGGTCTGGATTATATAAAGTGATCTAGGCTATAACAATGATTAACTCCACCACGCTTTCTGCAGTCTACTAGCCTATCGAAGGTCTTACTCAGCCGTAACATGGGTTCATGGTTGGCCTATAGGCATATCAAGACATTTACTTTTAAATGTATAGCAAGTATCATTATCCCACGGAAAATATGGTTGTTTTAACTGCTCCGGTATTGAGAATATTAGTGGTAGGCTTTGCCTATAGCAAAATATTTAAAAAAAGAAAGAAGTGGTAGGCTTATGGGTCTATCCATAGACAAAACAGCTTAGCAGATAAACATTTTAGATTTTCAGGAGAATCGCATTGAATCAAGCTATTCATTTCAGTGCAGTTGTGTTTTTACGCATAATCTAAACAGAACCGAAAACTTCCCAGCCTATTGAAACTAAATTATTTAATCTAAATTAAATATATTCACGTCACCAAATAATTGATTAAAACACACTTTTTGGCAATGAAGGTCTGCAGTAGCCTCAACAGCACTCTTTAGGGTATCACCATGGTGTAGCCGGAGGACAGCTAGCTTCTGTCCTCCTCTGGGTACATTTACTTCAATACAAAACCTAGGAGGCTCATGGTTCTCACCCCTTCCATAGATTTACACAGTAATCATGACCTGGAGGACATCCTCCAACCTATCAGAGCTCTTGCTGCATGAACCGACACGTTGTCCATCCAATCAAAAGATCAGATAACGAATCTAGTACTGAAAGCATAAACTACAGCTAGCTAGCATTGCATAAAATGTGGTGAGTAGTTGACTCAAAGAGAGAGAAAGACAATAGTTGAACAGTTAACAAATTAATTTATTCAAAAATAAAGGAGAAGCGAGAGAGAGAGAGAGAGAGAGATTTCCTTCAATTTTTTTCACTTTCACTTAGCTGGCTAGTTTAGCTTACTCAAACACCCGGCTCAAACAGAAAGGGATGCTATGTTGGCTAGCTTGCTCTGGCTATCCAACACTGTCATTTTTCCAAGTCAGGGTAAGCTTTTGGTGTTATTAATGTATTGCCACTGGGACCGCTGGTGTAACTGCTTGTAGACAGTAAATATCAAATCAAATTGTATTGGTCGTATAGACATATTTATTGCGGTTGTAGCAAAATGCTTGTTCCTAGCCCCAACAGTGCAGTAGTATCTAACAATACACAACTATACAAACAAATCTAAAAAGTAAAAGAATAAAATACATATAGAAATATTAGGACGAGCAATGTTGGAGTCCGGAATATATATATATATATATATAGGATGGGCTGTATAGACAATATGGACAGTATATGGATAGAATATGTAGTATATCTGAAGAATAGTATATGTACAGCAATAGTTAGGATAGGCATTGAATAGAATACAGTATATATACAGTACCAGTCAAAAGTCAAAAGAGAGAGAGGTAGTGTTAATAGGTAGTGATTGTAGATTGTGATTATAGGTAGTGATTATAGGTAGTGATTATAGGTAGTGATTATAGGTAGTGTTAATAGGTAGTGATTATAGGTAGTGATTATAGGCAGTGATTATAGGTAGTGATTATAGGTAGTGATTATAGGCAGTGATTATAGGCAGTGATTATAGGTAGTGATTATAGGCAGTGATTGTAGATTGTGATTATAGGTAGTGATTTTAGGCAGTGATTATAGGTAGTGATTATAGGTAGTGTTAATAGGTAGTGATTATAGGTAGTGAGTAAAGGAACAGATAGAGAAGGGGTTGAAGAGGCCTTAATGATGCCAAAGATATGACTTCTGAGCCAGATAATTAATTACTTTAGCCCACATCTTTCCACGTAATACATCAACAACAGAGTGTGCATGTGAGGACAGGCTCGTACCACGGTGGTCAAACAGTACCCTCTATTCACCAAGAGCCAGAGAGGGGAGAGGGGGAACGCACGACCCTCTCACTGTTAAACGTTCTCTCTCTCTGGCCTGAACTATCATCACGCCTCAATAACCTCCAGAACAATCTGATCCCTCTCAACTGTCCCATAATCAACTAGGACAACAACCAACAACACCAACACTTCAGTTTGCAGCTCTATAACGGTTTAAAAGCATATGGCCGATGTGAGTAGCCAATATGAGTAAAACCTTTAAACAGGTCAACATTCACAAGGCCGCAGGGCCAGACGGATTACCAGGACTAGTAGTCAGAGCATGTGCGGACCAACTGGCAAGTGCCTTCACTGACATTTACAACCTGTCCCTGACCGAGTCTGTAATACCTACATGTTTCAAGCAGACCACCATAGTCCCTGTTCCCAAGAATGTCAAGTTAACCTGCCTAAATGACTATGTACCTGTAGCACTCACGTCTGTGGCTATGAAGTGCTTTGAAAGGATGGTCATGGCTCACATCAATAATCATCCCAGAAACCCTAGACCCACACCAATTCCCATATTGCCCCAACAGATCCACAGATGATGCAATCTCTATTGCACTCCACACTGTCCTTTCCCACCTGGACAAAAGGAACACCTACATGAGAATGTTGTTCATTGGCTACAGCTCAGCATTCAACACCATAGTGCCCTCAAAGCTCATCACTAAGTCAAGGACCCTGGGACACCTCCTTCTTGATGGGCCACCCCCAGGTGGTACGGGTAGGCAATAACACATCTGCCACTTGGATCTTCAATACGGGGGCCCCACAGGGGTGCGTGCTTAGTCCCCTCATGTACTCCCTGTTCACCCACTAGTGGTTGGCCAATTACGACTCCAACACCATCATTGATTTTGCCAACGACACAACGGTGGAAGGCCTGATCACCAACAACGATTTGACAGCCTATAGGGAGGAGGTCAGACACCTGGCAGTGTGGTGCCAGGACAACAATCTCTCCCTCAACGTGAGCAAGACAAAGGGGCTAATTGTGGACTACAGTAAAAGAAGAGCAGAGTACGCCCCCAATACATCAACAGGGCTGTAGTGGAGCGGGTCAAGAGCGTCAAGTTCCTTGGTGTCCACATCACCAACAAACTAACATGGACCAAACACACCGTGTCTGTCATGAAGAGGGCACAACAAAACCTATTCCCTCTCAGGAGACTGAAAAGATTTGGCATGGGTCCACAGATCCTCAAAAAGTTCAACAGCTGCACCATCGAGAGCATCCTGACTGGTTTGGCAACTGCTTGGCATTCCGCTACAGAGGGTAATGTGTACAGCCCAGTACATCACTAAGGCTAAGCTTCCTGCCATCCAGGACCTCTATACCAGGTGGTGTCAGAGGAAGGCCCTAGTGAAACACTCCAGCCACCCAAGTAATAGACTTTTCTCTCTGCTACCGCATGGAAAGCGGTACCGGAGCGCCAAGTCTAGGACCAAAAGGCTCCTGAACAACTTCTAACCCCAAGCCATAAGACTGCAGAACAGTTAATCAAATGGGTCATATAGTTTGAGTCATGTCATTGTGTTTGGTGAGCATGAGCTGTAGGCCTAGGACGGAATTTAGCTTCCTGAACCCAACACAAAGACAGAAGACCACTGTCGCCACCTCGCTCTTCAATCCAACCAACATTCTTTAGTTTGAGTCTCTCTGTCCTTATACAACATATTACTCACGCTATGGCCCATCTGGTCAGACCACGGATGAAGGAAGTACAGTGCTGTGTAACCACGACTACCCTATACCCTATTGACAAGAACAACTCACACCCCTTCTTATTTCTTCATGTTTCAATAGGGTAGTCGTGGTTACGAAGCAGCGTACCTGATCTTTGAACACAATACACAGACACACACACCACTAACCACTATGACTGTTCTCTTTACAGACAATTCTGTGTGTCTTCTCTGTAGCTGAACCATGGTGTTGTTCATGCAATGTGTTTTCCTGTGTGAGGAGGAGCATCAGTGTGCAGACAGACAGTGTGAATAAGGTTGAGCCAAGGGAAGCTCTGTAAATATCAAGATGTCCTGTGAGAATGTATATGGCCTTGGGAAGAAGACCCCAGGGAATGTTCTAGTCTAGTATGGGCCTGCTCGGCTTGTTCCTCCAGTATTTTTTTTCTCCTGTGATCCTCGAAGAACTCTGTGTGTGTGAACCATACTGACGTTCTTTGACAGAATCATTAAGGACAACACCCACCACACGCACACACACACACACACACACACACACACACACACACACACACACACACACACACACACACACACACACACACACACACACACACACACACACACACACACACACACACAGTCTCAAGCCCCCTGGAGATGACATCCTGCTTGTACTCAAATACCAAAAGCTGGAAGATACAGTGTTGTTGTCTGGACTCGAACATCCTTGAGATCTTTATTTTCACTGTGCTGGTGAGCGATGCTGGAGGTGTGATAACAACTGTTCGTGTCTCGTCTTTCATGAAATCACAGAGAAATAATTAGAGCACACACTGAACAGAACACACTGAAAATAATATATTTATTGAAGCGGTTCACAAACACACACACACACGAACATCGTACAGGCATGCACGCCCACCCACCCACAGGCACGAACACACACATCCTACATGCATGGACACATACACATAGGCTATGAAAACACACACACAGTGTTTATTTCACTAATTGGCTTTGTTTTGTTGTGGGGTGTTGTGTCTGTACGCTATATCTTTATCTCGCCTTCACTCGCTCTCTCTTTGTTCCTCTGTCTCGGGGGAGATCAACCCTTTGCTGGTCTGGAAGCCTACTTTTTCTTCTGGAACCGTCAAGCAACCTGGAAACGGGCTTTTCCATGGGATGAAACCAACACTGAAACCACCGGATAAGTAGATGTGCAATGGATTATGGTCAATGTCGTTAATTACCACATTTTATGCGCTAACCTATGTAGAATATTGGCCTGTTGGAAACTACAACTCCCTACTCCATCACACAGTTTAGGCTGGATCTGATTTATCTCTAGAGAAACTGAGCAATGTGCGCATTGAGCTCACAGAAGAAAAAACAGAATGAAATGGGATTCAAATAATTTAACCAACTTCGGTCATTTAGTTGTTTAAAAACTGAAAAATAACTGACATTTCGGTTAATGCTCAGCACTAACAACCATGTTGCCGATCTTGCCTCGCCATTTTGTCACAAGAGGACCGCAATGGAAATGGGTCCCAGACTTTGTGTGTGCATGTATGTCTTCTTCACGTTTTGTGTGCTTGTTTTTAAAATGGTCAAATTAATAAAATAAAATAAATAGATACTGAGACAGAAGTAAGTTTGTCAGATGTTCTCAGACCTTAAAAGTTGTCTAATGTTGAGATGGGTCCATGTCTAGCTGTATCTATTGTGTAGACTCACATAGTTATAGGCATAGTTTAACTTATTGAGTCTCTGGCTTTTAGATTAAATTTATCCTAATTTACACAGACAAGGTACATTACATAGCTAAAAATCCTAGGTCTCCATAAATACTGTATGTCATGACCAAGCAAGCTAACATTAGCTAGCTAGCTAGTTCACATAGCTAGCTAGCTCACTTGCTGACGTTAGCCTAATGTTGTTAGGTAGCCCAGATAACTTACATGGCTAGCTAGCTAGCTACCACAACACATAGTGACATTGACATGCTAGCCATAACTGCTACCATCATCAGATGGTGGTTAGCCATGTAGCTAACTAGCTAACTTAGCAGCAAGGGTAGCGTGCTGACGTTAACATGCTAGACAACTAGGATAACTCCAAAGTATGTAAGTTAAACTATTAGATATACAGCTATACTAGCTGCTAAAGCCATCCATTGTGACACTTTTGATCATTCATTCATAGCTAGTTACCTTCCCTCTACGATGTTTCCTCATGTTCGAGGCAGAGTTTTTGTAAGATGCCACCTCCTCCATCCTGGTTGCATTGCCTCTCCTGTGCTGTTCACAGCCATCTCCATCTTCATTGTTTTCACACACTGCTTTGATAAAAACAACTTTTTCTCTCTTTCACGAGACGTCTCAAATGTCTCAAACTAAGTTATTTTTGCCTTTTTGAAATCTTCCGACCATTATCGTTTGTTTGTATTCACAGCTTGATTTGATTGACCTGTATTGGCGCGATGTGTGATATTTGATTGGATTGATCACTGACTAAGCAACGATGAGCAGTTATGGACAGCCTACACAATTTTACTTTGTAATGGGTGATTTTAAAAAGGTAGCAAAGTACAACACTTCATTCAAAACATACTTAAGTAAAAGTAAAATTACAGACTGAAAAATACTCAAAAAAGGGACAAGTACTCGGAAAAGCTACTCAATTACAGTAACGAGAGAATTTGTAATAGGTTACTTGCTCCCCTGGTGGTATTGGTCGCAGATGAGCATGTACAGATAAATGGTTGAACTAATTCCTGCATTATTCCAGTTTTCGGTTGAATACCTCGGACACATCTTTGACGCTTACTAGCCTTCACAAGGCTCCGTCTAAGGTCAAGGCTATTTTGGACAACCAGCTCCTCAAAACGTCAGCCAGCTGCATTCTTTCTTGGGGTTACTATGGACACTTTATCCCAAGCTTCGCAATGAAGCTGCATCAGTTGCTTTTGTCTGCTGCATTAGTTGCTTTTGTCAGGACAAAACATGAAAATGGACAGAACAATGCGAGGAA
Organism: Oncorhynchus tshawytscha; assembly: GCF_018296145.1. Classification (NCBI taxonomy): domain Eukaryota; kingdom Metazoa; phylum Chordata; class Actinopteri; order Salmoniformes; family Salmonidae; genus Oncorhynchus; species Oncorhynchus tshawytscha. The sequence continues at coordinate 12,081,291 of NC_056430.1, read as the reverse complement.
GCATTTGTGAAAACAAAGGAACCACTACTAAAATCTGAGGCACTGACACACTTTGGCCCATCATTGCCCATCCAACTAGCTTGTGATGCTAGTCCATATGGCTTGGGAGCAGTCGTTTCCCATATCATGCCTTCCTGTGCATCAAGGACATTGAACAAAGCAGAATGTAACTATGCACAGAGAGAACAAAGAAGTTCTAGACATAGTTTTTGGAGTGCATAAGTGCATACGTTTCACCAGTATCTGTACGAAAGGAAGTTCACCCTTCTTACAGATCATTGTCTACTGACAAACATTTTTTGGACTGCAAACTGATATTCTGGCACTTGCTGCAAACAGAATGCAAAGGTGGGCTTTGCTGTTTTCAGCACACACCTTCGACATCAAATCAGAACTGAACTGCAATGCAATATGGACTTTCAAGGTTACCACTACCTGTGGTCAAATCTGTCGTTCTGCCCCTGAACAGGCAGTTAACCCACTGTTCCTAGGCCGTCATTGAAAATAAGAATTTGTTCTTAACTGACTTGCCTAGTCAAATAAAGGTAAAATAAAAATAAAAAGCCAGAGTCACTCCAAGTGGACATCTTCTACTTGTAATGCACCAGTCACTTCAGCATAAGTGTGGAGAAACACCAGAAACGACCCGGGAGTTATATGAAGTGATAGACATCATCCTGAAAGGTAAAGCCATAGGAGATGCTCCGGAATTGAAACCTTACCTTTTGAGGAAAACTGAGCTGTCAGTACAGTCCAGTTGTCTGCTGTGGGGGAGGAGAGTTTTCATTCCACCTTCGCTGAGGAAACCAGTGTTGCAACAGCTACACTGAGGTCATTGTGGAATGGTTCTCATGAAGGAAATCATGCAAATCTACTTCTGGTGGCCTGGATTGGATGGAAGCATTGAGAAGAAATGTTCACAACGTACCTCAACTTGCTCCTCTTTATCTGTGGGATTGGCTGGAGGAAGCGTGGCAACGCATACACATACACTTTGCAGGTCCTTTCAAAAGGCAATGTTTTTCTCTAGGTCATGGATGCTCATAGCAAGTGGCCAGAGGTTGCCATCATGAGGTCTACTACTGCAGAGAAGACCATTGAGAAGCTTGGAAACGTGATATTTTTGACCGCCCCTCCAACTCATTAGCGACAACGGACGGCAGCTGAATGGCGTACAACACATTAAGACGTCAAGAGGAGAGTGAAGTCAAACTGTCACACCCGGGGATCTGTTTCATCTGTCTTTGTGCTTGTCTCCACCCCCCTCCAGGTGTCGCCCATCTTCCCCATTATCCCCAGTGTACTTATACCTGTGTTCTCTGTTTGTCTGTTGCCAGTTTGTTTTGTTTCGTCAAGCCTAGCAGCGTTTTTTCCCATGCTCCTGTCTGTTTCTAGTTCCTGTTTTTTCCTGCCTCTGCTCCGGACTACTGACTTCTGCCTGCCCTTGACCTGTCATTTGCCTGCCCCCTTGTTTTTGTAATAAACTTTTGTTACTTCGAAACTGTCTGCATCTGGGTTTTCTCCTGAGCCTTGACACAAACGTTGTCAACTGGCCATCATTGTAAATAAGAATTTATTCTTAACTGACTTGCCTAGTTAAATAAAGGTTAAATACAATTAAAACAGAGCAAAGAACAGAGCATTCAAACCTGGGAAACTGTCTTAGCTAGGAACTACTTCAACAGACCAAAGTGGGTTCCTGCTACAGTCATTGCTCAGACTGGTCCTGTGTGCTACACTGTCCAGACTACAGAGTACGTCACCTGGAAAAGGCACACAGATCAGTCACTGTTGAGTAAAGCAACACCGACAGAACCACAAAGCCCTGCACAGAGCCCTGACCTCAACTCCATCGAACACCTTTGGGATGAATTGGAATGCCGACTGCGAGTCAGGCCTAATCGCTCAACATCAGTGCCTGAGCACACTAGCAAGTCCCCGCTGCAATCTTCCAACATCTAGTGGAAAGCCTTCCCAGAAGAGTGGAGGCTGTTATAGCAGCAATGTTCTAACATCTAGTGGAAAGCCTTCCCAGAAGAGTGGAGGCTGTTATAGCAGCAATGTTCTAACATCTAGAGGAAAGCCTCCCCAGAAGAGTGGAGGCTGTTATAGCAGCAATGTTCCAACATCTAGAGGAAAGCCTTCCCAGAAGAGTTGAGGCTGTTATAGCAGCAATGTTCTAACATCTAGTGGAAAGCCTTCCCAGAAGAGTGGAGGCTGTTATAGCAGCAATGCTCCAACATCTAGTGGAAAGCCTTCCCAGAAGAGTGGAGGCTGTTATAGCAGCAATGTTCCAACATCTTGTGGAAAGCCTTCCCAGAAGAGTGGAGGCTGTTATAGCAGCAATGTTCCAACATCTAGTGGAAAGCCTTCCCAGAAGAGCTGAGGCTGTTATAGCAGCAATGTTCTAACATCTAGTGGAAAGCCTTCCCAGAAGAGCTGAGGCTGTTATAGCAGCAATGTTCTAACATCTAGTGGAAAGCCTTCCCAGAAGAGTGGAGGCTGTTATAGCAGCAATGCTCCAACATCTAGTGGAAAGCCTTCCCAGAAGAGTGGAGGCTGTTATAGCAGCAATGCTCCAACATCTAGTGGAAAGCCTTCCCAGAAGAGTGGAGGCTGTTATAGCAGCAATGTTCCAACATCTAGTGGAAAGCCATCCCAGAAGAGTGGAGGCTGTTATAGCAGCAAAGTGGGGACGAACTCCATATTAAGGCCCATTGTGTTTTGAAATGAGATGTTCGACGAGCAGGTGTCCACATACTTTAATTAATGTAGTGTAGATGGGTTAAAGTCACGAAAACGATGCACACACTTCAAAGGGGCAGAAGTCCATGAGTTGTTATGATTCTGGATGGCCAGGTAGCTACCAACAATGACAAGAAACTGCCATGTAGGGAATGGTAAGTGACTTGTTTAATGTAGTTAAATCTTGTTCTTGATACTATATCTTGTTTTGGGGTGTTTTGGTTGATTTCTAATGAATGCTAATATGTAAAAAAATATATGCTATAACCAACAATGTATTTGATAGACAACAAGTGCTCATTGTGTAAATGTATTTATGTTTTCAATCAATTTTGGAGATGAAATATAGATTACATACTGTCAACAATCTAAGCCAACCCGGTCTGTCTTGCCCCATAGTTGCGCATGCGTAGGTTTTGTTGCTGGTTTTGTTGCCATACAACCAAGCCCTCTATAAAGACAGATGTGGTTAAAAAAAACCATGAGACATACTGTGACAGTACGCAACATCGAAGAGTATGGGGAACTAATGGCAATGTCCCTTATTATGTATTCTTTATTAACATTGTGTGCCATTATATTTCGCCTCTTGTAGCCTTCTAGCATAAAAATAAGGAGCATTTCTCAACCACACCAAATGGTCTTATACACTACCATGACCTTGACAATATGAATTGCAAGGGCATCCAGTAAATAAACCATATGCTAGGCCATGATCGAATTTAATATTTTCTCCATCTCTCTAGATGGCCGGCACCAAGCGGCACCAACACCCACCCCCCTCTTTTGTCCATTCGGATTGGTGAGCACAGAGGTCCGCCGGCGCATGTGACTTCACATAAAGTAGTATGCAGAGAGAGCGGAGCAGAGAACACACTCGCTGCTAATAACCAGCTGAGCGCACCGACAATGAGTTCGGGACAGTTCGATTCATTTGATTATTTTCCTATTTTGAAAACCATTCTACCAAACAAACGTTTTGGCAAAGAAGACTGGATTTTACGCGAAAGCTTGCATGTGAAAAGAAGCTGAAAATCACAATTGAATGAGAGGAGAATGGGTAATATTTAAGCTGATTAATAGTTCGGGCAATGCGTTAGCGTTATTATTTTCATTCCCTGACAGCTTTAACCGATGATGACACCAGTCTCAGATATTTTATTTTTCAACTTTCTACTCTGACTAATGATGACGACTAGTGGTGATGCGAGCTGAATTGGGAAACTGTGGACAAGGACCTCCGGCGCCAGTTTGACTCAATCACACTTTTACTGGACACATTGTTCTTCCTCATTTTTAGGGAGTGGTTCACCAAGGTAACCGGCTTCACTGACACCACAGGACGCATGATGTGTCCAAAACAAAGTCCATATTATGCTCAGTAAAGCAGTATCCAAAAGGACTGCACAACCTTAGTGCAATGATATCTAGGGCAATATCCTCCTAGGACGGATCGAATAAGACAGAACGCCATGCGTAAACAAGAGTTCCAGTGGCTCCCCGAATTCCATAAAGGAATACTAGAACTTCTCCATCCTGTCTTTCTAAAGTACTAACAGAACCAGACAACCGGGCCGCCAGGCTACCGACAGGATGCCGTCTGGTCTGCCGCCTGCCCAAGCCCTCTACATCGGGATGGAGGTGATTATCGCCGTGTCCTCTGTGATCGGGAACGTGATGGTGGTCTGGGCGGTACGGATAAACCGTTCTCTACGGGACACCACCTTCTGTTTCATAGTGTCTCTGGCTTTGGCGGATATTGCGGTGGGGGCTTTGGTCATCCCGTTGGCCATCACCATCAGCATCGGGCTCAAAACGCACTTCTACAGCTGCCTGCTGGTCGCATGCACCGTGTTGGTGCTCACGCAGAGTTCCATCCTCGCCCTGCTGGCCATCGCTATCGACCGTTACCTGAGAGTCAAAATACCCATGAGGTAAAAAATGAGAGAAAGAAAAGGGATAGTCTTTATATTGTGCTTTTCTTTTTGTCTCTGTTTGAAAGCTTTCGTTTTCCAAGGTCACCGGGTTTAACATCTGTCTCGTTTGTTTGTTGGCAATGGCATCTGAGATATTTTGTTATTTTGCTATTTTGTTGCCTGATTTCCTGAATAGGTTATTCAGCCTATTTATTATAGCTTAAACAATACAGCCTATTGACAGTTTTGCCAGACAGGCACAGTCAGCTCTCTGAAAGAGATACTAACACAGAGATACGTCTCCCACAGACAGACCATACAGACATTGTTATGTTCAATACATAGCCAGTCTCAGTTGAGGTCAAGTCCATGTTCATCATAGTCAAGGTGAGATGTGTGTTGACCACCTAGTCATAGACTAGGCGCAGCATAGTAAACGTAAATACAGGACACTCAAGTTAGTATTATACTGTATGTTAAGTTTGGTATGGTTACACAATACAAAAGGTTACTTATGGGTGGTTAGTTGGGGTGAATGGGGAAGCATATAACGTGAACGTCTAGCAACCTGAAGGTTGCTGGTTCAAATCTCATCATGGGAAACTTTAGCATTTTTCCTAATTAGCAACTTTGCATCTACTTACTACTTTTGAGCTATTTTGCATGTTAGCTAACCGTTCCCCTAACCTTAACACTTTATCCTAACTCCTAATCCAAACCTTAACCATAACCTTAAACCATAGCCTAGCGCTAGCCACCTAGCTAACGTTAGCCACAATAAATTGGAATTCGTAACATATCATAGTTTTTAAAATTTGTAAAATATAATATTAATTCGTAACACATCATAAGAAAATGGATAATCCACAAATAAATATATACAGTTAATTCAGAAAGTTTTCAGACCCCTTCCCTTTTTCCACATTTTGTTACATTACAGCCTTATTCTTAAATGGATTACATAAATGTTTTTCTCATCAATCTACACACAATACCCCATAATGACATCACAATACACCATAATGACATCACAATACCCCATAATGACATCACAATACCCCATAATGACAAAGCGAAAACTGTTTTTAGAAATAAGTATTTAGACCCTTTGCTATCAGACTCAAAATTGTGCTCAGGTGCATCCTGTTTTCAGTGATCATCCTTGAGATGTTTGTATACAACTTGATTGGAGTCCACCTGTGGTAAATTTAATTGATATGACATGATTGGAAAGGCACACTCCTGTTCTATATAAGGTCCCACAGGTGACAGTGCATGTCAGAGCAAAAATCCAAGCCATGAGGTCGAAGGAATTGTCAAGAAAAGCTCAGAGACAGGATTGTGTTGAGGCACAGATCTGGAGAAGGGTACCAAAAAATGTCTGCAGCATTTAAGGTCCCCAAGAACACAGTGGCCTACATCATTCTAAAATGGAAGACGTTTGGAACCACCAAGTCTCTTTCTAGAGCTCGCCACCCAACCAAACCGGCCAATCAGGAGAGAAAGGCCAGCGAGCTGACCAAGAACGTGATGGTCACTCTGGCAGAGCTCCAGAGTTCGTCTGTGGAGATGGAAGAACCTTCCAGAAGGACAACTATCTCTGCAGCACTCCACCAATTAGGCTTTTATGGTAGAGTGGCCAGATGGACCATTGCTCAGTAAAAGGCACATGACAGCCTGCTTGGAGTTTTCCAAAAGGCACCTAAAGACTTTCAGACCATGAGAAACAAGATTATCTTGTCTGATGAACTCAAGATTGAACTCTTTGGCCTGAATGCCAAGTGTCACATCGGGAGGAAATGTGGCACCATCCCTTTGGTGAAGCATGGTGGTGGCAGCATCATGCTGTGAGGATGTTTTTCAGCGGCAGGGACTGGGAGATTAGTCAGGATCGAGGGAAAGATGAACAGATCAAAGTACAGAGAGATCCTTGATGAAAACCTGCTCCAGGGTGCTCAGACTGGGGCGAAGGTTCACCTTCCAACAGGACAACAACCCTAAGCACACAACCAAGACAATGCAGGAGTGACTTCGGGACAAGTCTCTGAATGTCCTTGAGTAGCCCAGCCAGAGCCTGGCCTTGAACCCGATCTAACATCTCTGGGGAGACCTGAAAATAGCTGTGCAGCGACGCTCCCCATCCAACCTGACAGAGCTTGAGCGGATCTACAGAGAAGAATGGGAGAAACACCCCAAATACAGATGTGCCAAGCTTGTAGCGTCATACCCAAGAAGACTCGAGGCTGTAATCGCTGCTAAAGGTGCTTCAACAAAGTACTGAATAAAGGGTCTGAATACTTATGTAGATGTATCATTTCAGTTTTTTGTCTTTAATAAATTTGCATGTCATGTCATTATGGGGTATTGGGATGTCATTATGGTGTATTGTGTGTAGATTGATGAGGGGGAAAAACCGATTGAATCAATGTTATAATAAGGCTGTAACGTAACAAAATGTGGAAAAAGTCAAGGGGTCTGAATACAATCCTAATGCACTGTACCAAACATATCATACTAATGGGAGTGTCCCGGATGTACATGTACTATTGTTACTTCTACCCGGGTCCAGGTTGCTCACACATGTCCAATAGCTTACACGTGTAGAAGTAACAGTCAGACAAAATCAAAAATTCATTAAATTATCACAACACGTTCCATTTTTGATTATCTCTTAGGCTACATGTAGGCTACAAGTCGGAAGTGGCTTAGTTTGATAGGTTTAAGAAGGTTTTTTATTTCACCATTATTTAACCAGGTAGGCAAGTTGAGAACAAGTTCTCAAGTTCTCATTTACAACTGCGACCTGGATAAGATAATTTGATTTGAGTTTGACTGAATATTGAGGAAGATTCAATAGAGGAGAATTTGGGGGAAAGTTATTTTCTTAGTTGGTTTTCCAGGTTCGGGGGGAGATTAAATGAAATGTTTTGCTCACTTGAACGAGCAATAAATCAGACGGTGCAATCAACATAAGATTGTTTTGACAAGCTACATTTTTACAGAGCACTGAGCATTCATCTCAGACAGTAGGAGGGTTGATGGCCAAATAACCAGTAGTAAAGAAAATACACAGAAAATATAGATTTACACATCTTGTAGGGTAGGTTAATCAATGTGTTTGGAGAAATGAGAGGTTTAGAGATATGATAGAGAAATGATAGAGAAATGATAGAGATATTATAGAGATATAATAGAAAAATGATAGATGTGATATGATATATATATATATATATGATAGAGATATGATAGAGATATTATTGAGATATGATAGAGAAATTATAGAAAAATGATAGATATGATAGCGATATGATACATATATGATAGAGATATTATAGAGAAATGATAAAGATATGATAGAGATAGGATAGAGATATTATAGAGATATGACAGAGATATGATAGAGAAATGATAGAACAATTATTGATATGATATATATATATATATATGATAGAGATATGATAGATATGATAGAGATATGATAAAGATATGATAGACATGATAGAGATATGATAGAGAAATGATAAAGATATTATAGCGATATGATATAGAAAAAACATACCACACACACTGGCATTCTTGTTCACTCGAGAATACTTAACGAACTGTCTCGCGCCAGAAACATTGGTATAAGTTACCCATTCATCCCCACTGGGCAAAAAAAAGGTTAAATCAACATTGTTTGCACGTCATTTCAAACCAAAAAATCTATGTGAATGTTGAATCAATGTGGGAAAATGATTGGATTTGAAAAAAGTAATCAACATAAGGGCATTTCATATAAATTTTAACCTAAATCCAATGACATGGTGACATTTGTTGAATTCACGTTAGTTGACAACTCAACCAAATGTAAATCAAAACTAGACAAAACAGACGTTTGTGCTGAGTGGGATGCATTATAGATCAGGCAAGTACATCAGTATATTGGTATATAGTCAGTATAGATGATCTTTTATAACATCACCAATAACCTGGCTGCATTTGAGATCCTTTACAACCACAACAAAAAACATGATTTGCATATGTCTGTAAAAGGAAGCTACAGTTCATTTGTCATTGAACACATAATTGATCAATGTGATTATTGTGGTTGGTTGACTGATCTGAACATGTCATGTCTCAGGCTGCCACACTGCCCGGGACTCTGAATTTAACATAGGATGCATCCCAAATGACATCCTATTCCTTATGGGTCCTGGTCAAAAGTAGTCAATTATAATGTGGAATAGGGTGCCATTTGGGCCACTCCTCATTTATTAGAGGAGTTGATAGTGAAAGGGACCATTTAGTCAACAAAGGTTGCCAGAAACATTTCCCTGCATATGAATGCACAGGGAAACATTAAACATACAGATCAATGAAAGGAATTATTGAAGAGCAATTCTAGAAGCAACGTCTACTGGATCATTTATACGCACTTAAGGAAGATAGCCTAAGCACTCATTGTGTGTGTGTCTGCTTCTTAGGAGATTGATGGTCTGTGAATGTGTGTGTGTGTGTGTCCTCAGTGACATTATGAGACTGGTGTGTGTGTGCGTGTGAATACGCACATACTGTATGTATGTGCGCTTGCGTATGTGTCTATGTTTGCGCCTGTGTGTGTGTGACATTGAGTGGCAGCGAGTGTTTTATATCCTGGCAGCCCTGTGGCAGATTACTCAGTGGGTTCTCCTTCCAGCTTCCTGTGAGAGACCATTTATCCTCAGAAGTGGATGCATCACACCACCCACTGTGTGTGTGTGTGTGTGTGTGTGTGTGTGTGTGTGTGTGTGTGTGTGAGTGAGAGAGAGAAAGAAAAAGCAAGAGGGAGGGAGAGTACGTGAGAGAGAGTATGTGTGAGAGAGAGGGAGAATGTGTGAGAGAGAGAGCAAATGTGCGAAAGAGAGGGAGAGGGAGCGAGAGAGAATGTGTGTGTGAGAGAGAGAGCGAGAGAGAGGGAGCGAGAGAGAATGTGTGTGTATGAGAGAGAGAGAGAGAGAGAGAGAGAATGTGTGAGAGAGAAAGAGACAGAGACAGAGAGAGAGAGAGAATGTGTGAGAGAGAAAGAGACAGAGACAGAGAGAGGGAAAGAGACTGGAAGGGGAGAGAATGTGTAGAGAGAGTCAGTAGGGTTGGCAAAGAGACAGCAAAGGAGTATGTGTTTTTGTGAGTGTGTGTTAAAGATGTGTGGGTATATGTAGGTTTGTCTTGAGATTATTTACTTGTTGTCTGAGGGTGTGTGTGTTGTACTTTCACACCTCAGAGAAGCAACTCCTTCAGCAAACTCACACTAACCAAATATATATATATGTCTAACAGCAATGCTTCCTCTGCTCTGGTGTGTGAGCAGAGCACATCAGTTCATTCCTCTTGTATCGTGACTCAGCGATGACCTTCAAAAGGAGGAAAGAATCCCAGATTTGAATCCTAAACTTGGATGTAATTCAGTAGTTTTGACGGAGTTGTAGACAGTCTAGTGAGGTACCGACGTACTGTACCATGGATTGCAGAACACGGTGGACACAAGCCAATCGCAGTGATTCTTTTCTCGGAACATTAGTCAGTCAGCCAAGATTTGGAGCTTGTTGGATATACTCTCATATCCAGCAGCGGGATGTGGATCAAAACGCACAAGTAGCACAAGCACATCCATGCAAAAAGCACAAGTAGCACAAGCACATCCATGCAAGTAGCACAAGTAGCACAAGCACATCCATGCAAAAAGCACAAGTAGCACAAGCACATCCATGCAAAAAGCACAAGTAGCACAAGCACACCCATGCAAGTAGCACAAGCACATCCATGGCTAATTTAGGAAATTGTCCATTTTAGCTAGCTAGCCACCGGAGGACAACACAAGGAGATGCAACAGTTTAAGTTGTTTCTGTCGATAACGTATGATCTTAATGCGATTTGATAGGAGTGATGCCAAAATCCAAGCTGGCTTCCCTTGACACTTTTTTTGCTGCGCCAGGACCAATCACAGTTGAGCTCACTCAGTTTAGCTCAATGCTGATTGGCATATTTGTATACTTTTTTTTTTAAATCAAGGGAGGTCAAAGGGTACTTGGCTTGCCTTGCATTCAATGGTACGGGCGGCAACAATGGCATACTCGTTTGGACCAGACAGCATTAGCTAGATGGTTTACATGTAGATCTACACAGATCATGTAAATGGGAACAAGAAAATGTATGTAATGGGAACTAAAATAGAATGTAAATGGGAACTAAAATAGAATGTAAATGGGAACTAAAATAGAATGTAAATGGAAACTAAAATAGAATGTAAATGGGAACTAAAATAGAATGTAAATGGGAACTAAAATAGAATGTAAATGGGAACTAAAATAGAATGTAAATGGAAACTAAAATAGAATGTAAATGGGAACTAAAATAGAATGTAAATGGAAACTAAAATAGAATGTAAATGGGAACTAAAATAGAATGTAAATGGGAACTAAAATAGAATGTAAATGGGAACTAAAATAGAATGTAAATGGGAACTAAAATAGAATGTAAATGGAAACTAAAATAGAATGTAAATGGGAACTAAAATAGAATGTAAATGGGAACTAAAATAGAATGTAAATGGGAACTAAAATAGAATGTAAATGGGAACTAAAATAGAATGTAAATGGGAACAAGAAAATGTATGTAATGGGAACTAAAAGAGGTACAGCTCGGTCAGTATACACTAACACCTCACCCATTTTTTGTCTCCCGTCTCCATAGCTACAAGCGCGTGGTGACTCCGCGGCGCGCGGGTACGGCGGTGGTGGTGTGTTGGATGGTTGCCATCGTGGTCGGCTTGACGCCCATGCTGGGCTGGAACAACCTGCAGCGTCTCCGTGACAACGGATCCCTGGTGACCACTGACCTCTTAGTGACGTGTCAGTTTGAGACCGTCATCAGCATGGACTACATGGTTTACTTCAACTTCTTCGGCTGGGTGCTGCCGCCCCTCATCCTCATGCTGCTCATCTATGCTGAGATCTTTTACATGATACACCGGCAGCTCAACAAGAAGGTGACTGTCTACCATCTACAATAAATAGCCTTGTTAAAGATGACGCTCATTAAGTTAAAACAATGGTGACGGCAACGTCCAGTCTGGTTTAACCAGGCTATAGAATCAGATGATCCACTGGCAGCTTGACAAGGAGCATAGCCTGGTCCCAGATCTGTTTGTTCGATCTTGACAACTCCTAGGGTCATTGTCACATGGCATTAACTAAAGGAGTTGAAAAGGCAGCACAAACAGACCTGGGACCAGGATGAAGGTCACTATGAAGGTCACTTGTCTAGACTAGAGTCAGATGAATAGGACAGAATGAACTGAGTGTGTTTGATAAGCATAGCAGAGGTAGAAGGAGGTGGAGGGCATTAGAGGGAGGTGGAGAGACTTGGAGGGAGGTGTGGGGAGGTAGAGGGAGGTAGAAGGAGGTCGAGGGACTTGGAGGGAGGTAGAGAGAGGTGGAGGGCATTAGACGGAGGTGGAGAGAGGTAAAGGGAGGTGGAGGGCATTAGAGGGAGGTGGGGGGATTAGAGGGAGGTGGGGGAGGTAGAGAGAGGTGGAGGGCATTAGACGGAGGTGGAGAGAGGTAAAGGGAGGTGGAGGGCATTAGAGGGAGGTGGGGGGATTAGAGGGAGGTGGAGGGAGGTAGAGGGAGGTGGAGGGCATTAGACAGAGGTGGAGAGAGGTAGAGGGAGGTGGAGGGCATTAGAGGGAGATGGAGGGAGGTAGAGGGAGGTAGAGAGCATTAGAGGGAGGTGGAAGGCATTAGAGGGAGGTAGAGGGAGGTAGAATGAGGTGGAGGGCATTAGAGGGAGATGGAGGGAGGTAGAGGGAGGTGGAGGGCATTAGAGGGAGGTGGAAGGCATTAGAGGGAGGTAGAGGGAGGTAGAAGGAGGTGGAGGGCATTAGAGGGAGGTGGAATGCATTAGAGGGAGGTAGAGGGAGGTGGAGGGAGGTGGAGGGCATTAGAGGGAGGTGGAGGGCAGAGGGAGGTAGAGGGAGGTAGAGGGAGGTGGAGGGAGGTAGAGGGAGGTGGAGGGAGGTGGAGGGCATTAGACAGAGGTGGAGAGAGGTAGAGGGAGGTGGAGGGCATTAGAGGGAGGTAGAGGGAGGTGGAAGGAGGTAGAGGGAGGTGGAGGGCATTAGAGGGAGGTAGAGGGAGGTGGAAGGAGGTAGAGGGAGGTGGAGGGCATTAGAGGGAGGTAGAGAGGGTAGAGGGAGGTGGAGGGCATTAGAGGGAGGTGGAGGGCAGAGGGAGGTGGAGGGCATTAGAGGGAGGTGGGGGGCAGAGGGAGGTGGAGGGAGGTAGAGGGAGGTGGAGGGAGGTGGAGGGAGGTAGAGGGAAGTGGAGGGCATTAGACAGAGGTGGAGAGAGGTAGAGGGAGGTGGAGGGCATTAGAGGGAGGTAGAGGGAGGTGGAAGGAGGTAGAGGGAGGTGGAGGGCATTAGACCGAGGTGGAGGGAGGTAGAGGGCATTAGAGGGAGGTAGAGGGCATGAGGGAGGTGGAAGGCATTAGAGGGAGGTAGATGGAGGTAGAAGGAGGTGGAGGGCATTAGAGAGAGATGGAGGGAGGTAGAGGGAGGTGGAGGGCATTAGAGAGAGATGGAGGGAGGTAGAGGGAGGTGGAGGGCATTAGACAGAGGTGGAGAGAGGTAGAGGGAGGTGGAGGGCATTAGAGGGAGGTGGAGAGGGAGGTGGAAGGAGGTAGAGGGAGGTGGAGGGCATTAGAGGGAGGTGGAGGGCAGAGGGAGGTGGAGGGAGGTAGAGGGAGGTGGAGGGAGGTAGAGGGAGGGAGGGAGGGAGGTAGAGGGAGGTGGAGGGCATTAGACAGAGGTGGAGAGAGATAGAGGGAGGTGGAGGGCATTAGAGGGAGGTAGAGGGAGGTAGAAGGAGGTAGAGGGCATTAGAGGGAGGTGGAGGGCATTAGACAGAGGTGGAGGGAGGTAGAGGGCATTAGAGGGAGGTAGAGGGCATTAGAGGGAGGTGGAAGGCATTAGAGGGAGGTAGAGGGAGGTAGAAGGAGGTGGAGGGCATTAGAGAGAGATGGAGGGAGGTAGAGGGAGGTGGAGGGCATTAGAGAGAGATGGAGGGAGGTAGAGGGGGGGTGGAGGGCATTATAGGGAGGTGGAAGGCATTAGAGGGAGGTAGAAGGAGGTGGAGGGCATTAGAGGGTGGTGGAGGGCATTAGAGGGTGGTGGAGGGAGGTAGAGGGAGGTGAAGGGTATTAGAGGGAGGTAGAGGGAGTTGGAAGGAGGTAGAGGGAGGTGAAGGGCATTAGAGGGTGGTGGAGTGAGTTAGAGGGAGTTGATGGAGGGAGGAAGGTGGAGGCAGGTAGAGGGAGGTGGAAGGAAGTGGAGGAGTTTACATTTGATGTAGAAATCGGCAGTCCTGTGGCACGTACCAGAAAGGTAACAGGACAGGTTATCCCCCTCAGGGTTGACAGCATAGACAGACATTATTGAGCAGAGGTGCTGATTGTCGGCTGAAATTACAGGTTTTTAAATCAAGTGGCAACTCACTCCACTCAGTACACACTGCTGTGCAAATGAAACACACTTCGAATACAATACAATGGAATAGAATAACTTCGTTTTTACCAGAGATAACATTGGTTAACTTGTAAGAATTCATTACAGAAATGTATAATGCTCTAAGGTTTTCCGACAGACCAACCTCTGAATCTGAAGTCTAAATCGCCTTCCTCTTCTCCCTCCTATCCCAGGTGACGGCGAGCCACACGGACCCAAGCCGTTACTATGGGAAGGAACTTAAACTAGCCAAGTCCCTGGCCCTGGTCCTCTTCCTGTTTGCCATCAGCTGGCTTCCTCTACACATCCTCAACTGTATCACGCTGTTCTGTCCGGACTGTAAAAAGCCCATATTCCTTATCTACATCGCCATCCTGCTCACGCACGGCAACTCTGCCGTCAACCCAATCGTCTACGCATTCCGCATCAAGAAATTCCGGAATGCGTTCCGTAAGATCTGGGAGCAGTATGTGCTGTGTAGGGACCCGGTGGGCAAGCTGCCCCAGAGAGGAAGTCAGAGGGGCCAGAGTGAAGTGGAGAGGAGGCTAAGGGCGAATGATGACGACGATGACGTCTGATCTGGTGATGAAGATGTCGGGATGTGAAGACACTGGATTATTAGTTCAGACGGATGTACATGAGAACGGTTTCTATGTTGATTTGCCTGCTGGTTAGAGAGAGATGTGGAGGTGGTGGGAGGGACCCTAACCTCAGTTTGATCCCACACAGTGAGGGTGTTCTTGAAAGTAATGTTACAGACTGAGTGTTGAAATGTTACCTCACACAAGGTGGACTGGATTGGCTGAATTATCCACCGGTGACTAGGTTCTGACACCATTGGTTATCTGATCTCTCTTCATTCTAGAATGCAGCAGAATGTCGTCACTCCTATATGACATTATCTGACCTGACGTCAGATAATGCAACTAAACAGAACAATAGCGTCATCAGGTCACCATGGTGATTAGGATTCCGAATTAAAAGGAATGGCGGAACTACTAATAATGACTAACCATCTCCTATTGGCTTAGGGAACAATCATGTCATATGGGCCAAAGGGCTTCCAGAAGGTACCGATAGGAACTTTTTGAACTCAATCACTAAGTGTTCGTTAGTAGCACATAATGAACACTGCGCTACTGTTAAACATAACCCACATAGTCTCTGGTCAAAAGTAGTGCACTATTAGGGTGCCACTTTAGATGCACCCTATGACTACAGTATCAGTGTCAGATGGTTGGAGGGCAGGGCTTCTCCATCTGTGAACTTTGAACTGAACTAAAAACACATGGCCTTTCTATACGGACAACCTCACATGATCGCAAAGCTAAATCTCTCTCTCATTCTGTATAAGGAAGAGAAAAAGCTCATTCCTCCGATACTGAAATGTTATATTCCATAACCTTACGCAGCACAGGGCACTGTGGGTCAGAAGCCGAGCCATATAGGCCTACTTTATATACATATACAGCTCTGGACAGAAGGACAAAGAGAGGGTTGTTTTGAAATTAAGAATTCATTTCCAAAAATGCGATATCCACCAATTTTTCACAGTTGTGTTTTTTCATCTGAAATGATTGCTTATGGGTACCTTCATGTGTCTGTGTGTGTTTGTGTGTGTGTGTGTGTAACATCAGATTTTTAATTCATAGATTTTAGATGTGAATTAAATTGTGTGTTTTTTTTTCAAAACACTATATATCCATTGTTTAGCTGGAATGGAATGTTTGTATCCTGTATATTTGACTGTGACATGTGGTTGTCTCGCCTAATTAGCTTAATATGAATGCACTAACTGTAAATCACTCTGGAGCATCTGCAAAATAATTAAAATATCTCATGTAAATGTTTTACATACAGATCTCATATTACTGTATGAATTATAAAAATGATGTATAATTTGTATAGTTCTTTATTAAAAATGTAGTTATTAGTGTAAAACCTATCAGTACCACTTATTTCTCTGAGAGTGAGGCAGATATATTGCATTTAGCAAAAAAAAGTGTATATTTTTGTCTCAACCGTGATTAGTGAGAAAAAAGTGAAAAAAAAACTCTCCCTTTCATAAGTAATTTAAACAATAAAACATTTCTGAAAACAGATATATAGTGTTTTGGAAATAAACTCTTCTCTTTCTAATCTAGCCTGCACTCACTTTTCTATTTCGCTTCAGATATTGTAAAATGTAAGGTTTAATATTTATTTATTTTTATTCATTTATTTTTACCGGTATTCAATTGTTTTAGTAGCTACTATCTTGTCTCATCGCTACAACTCCCGTACGGGCTCCGGAGAGACAAAATGTTGAAAGTCAATCGTCCTCCGATACACAACCCGATACACAACCCAACCAAGCCGCGCTGTGTTGCGCATCCAACCCGGAAGCGCGCACTGTGCCCGGCCCACCACAGGAGTCGCTGGTGCGCGATGAGACAAGGACATCCCTACCGGCCAAGCCCTCCCTAACCCGGACGACGCTAGGCCAATTGTGCATCGCCCCACGGACATCCCGGTCACGGCCAGTTTACGACAGAGCCTGGGCGCAAACCCAGAGTCTCTCTGCAGTACAGCGCCCTTAACCACTGCGCCACACGGGAGGCTATTTCACCATTATTTAACCAGGTAGGCAAGTTGAGAAAAAGTTCTCATGTACAACTGCAACCTGGCCAAGATAAAGCAGTTTGACACATACAGAAACACAGTTACACATGGAGTAAAACAAACATACAGTCAATAATACCGTATAAACAAGTCTATATACGATGTGAGCAAATGAGGTGAGATAAGGGAGGTAAAGGCAAAAAAAGGCCATGGTGGCGAAGTAAATACAATATAGCAAGTAAAACACTGGAATGGTAGATTTGCAGTAGAAGAATGTGCAAAGTAGAGATAGAAATAATGGTGTGCAAAGGAGCAAAGAGGTAGTTGTTTGGGCTAAATTATAGATGGGCTATGTACAGGTGCAGTAATCTGTGAGCTGCTCTGAGAGCTGGTGCTTAAACTTAGTGAGGGAGATAAGTGTTTCCAGTTTCAGAGATTTTTGTAGTTCGTTCTCCAGTCATTGGCAGCAGAGAACTGTAAGAAGAGGAAGAAGGCCAAAGGAAGAATTGGTTTTGGGGGTGACCAGAGAGATATACCTGCTGGAGTGCGTGCTACAGATGGCTGCTGCTATGGTGACCAGCTAGCTGAGATAAGGGGGGACTTTACCTAGCAGGGTCTTGTAGATGACCTGGAGCCAGTGGGTTTGGCGACAAGTATGAAGCGAGGGCCAGCCAACGAGAGCGTACAGGTCGCAGTGGTGGGTAGTATATGGGGCTTTGGTGACAAAATGGATGGCACTGTGATAGATTGCATCCAATTTATTGAGTAGGGTATTGGAGGCTATTTTGTAAATGACATCGCCGAAGTCGAGGATTGGTAGGATGGTCAGTTTTACAAGGGTATGTTTGGCAGCATGAGTGAAGAATGTTTTGTTGCGAAATAGGAAGCCAATTCTAGATTTAACTTTGGATTGGAGATGTTTGATGTGAGTCTGGAAGGAGAGCTTACAGTCTAACCAGACACCTAGGTATTTGTAGTTGTCCACATATTCTAAGTCAGAGCCGTCCAGAGTAGTGATGGACAGGCGGGCAGGTGCAGGCAGCGATCGGTTGAAGAGCATGCATTTAGTTTTACTTGTATTTAAGAGCAATTGGAGGCCACGGAAGGAGAGTTGTATGGCAGTGAAGCTCGCCTGGAGGGTTGTTAACACAGTTTCCAAAGAAGGGCCAAAAGTATACAGAATGGTGTCATATGTGTAGAGGTAGATCAGAGACTCACCAACAAGAAGAGTCGGTCCAACAATTGAACCCTGTGGCACCCCTATAGAGACTGCCAGAGGTCCGGACAACAGGCCCTCCGATTTGACACACTGAACTCTATCAGAGAAGTAGTTGGTGAACCAGGCGAGGCAATTTGAGAAACCAAGGCTATCGATTCTGCCGATGAGAATGTGGTGATTGACAGAGTCGAAAGCCTTAGCCAGGTCAATGAATACGGCTGCACAGTATTGTTTCTTATCGATGGCGGTTAAGATATCGTTTAGGACCTTGAGCGTGGCACCCATGACCAGCTCTGAAACCAGATTGCATAGTGGAGAAGGTATGGTGGGATTCAAAATGGTCGGTAATCTGTTTGTTGACTTGGCTTTCGAAGACCTTAGAAAGGCAGGGTAGGATAGATATAGGTCTATAGAAGTTTGGGTCAAGGGTGTCCCCCCCTTTGAAGATGGGGATGACCGCAGCTGCTTTCCAATCTTTGGGAATCTCAGACGACACGAAAGAGAGGTTGAACAGGCTAGTAATAGGGGTGGTAACAATTTCGGCAGATAATTTTAGAAAGAAAGGTTCCTGATTGTCTAGCCCGGCTGATTTGTAGGGGTCCAGATGTTGCAGCTCTTTCAGAACATCAGCTGACTGGATTTGGGAGAAGGAGAAATGGGAAATGCTTGGGAAAGTTGCTTTGGGTTGTGCAGTGCTGTTGACCGGGGTAGGGGTAGCCAGGTGGAAAGCATGGCCAGCCGTAGAAAAATGCTTATTGATATTCTCAATTATAGTGGATTTATCGGTGGTGACAGTGTTTCCTATCTTCAGTGCAGTGGGCAGCTGGGAGGAGGTGTTCTTTTTCTCCATGGACTTTACAGTGTCCCAGAACTTTTTTTCTGCTTGAAAAAGCTAGCCTTTGCTTTTCTAACTGCCTGTGTAAATTGGTTTCTAGCTTCCCTGAAAAGTTGCATATCACGGGGGCTGTTCTATACTAATGTAGAACGCCATAGGATGTTTTTGTGTTGGTTAAGGGCAGTCAGGTCTGGAGAGAACCAAGGGCTATATCTGTCCCTGGTTCTAAATTTCTTGAATGGGGCATACTTATTTAAGATGGTGAGGAAGGCATAGAGGGCAAGTTGGTTAGGATGATATCTATGAGGCTACCCGTGTTTACGGCTTTGGGGTGGTACCTGGTAGGTTCATTGATAATTTGTGTGAAATTGAAGGCATCAAGCTTAGATTGTAGGATTGCTGGGGTGTTAATCATGTTCCAGTTTAGGTCACCTAGCAGCACGAGCACTGAAGATAGATGGGGGGCAATCAGTTCACATATAGAGTCCAGAGCACAGCTGGGGGCAGAGGGTGGTCTATGTCAGGCGGCAATGGTGAGAGACTTGTTTTTTAGAGAGGTGGATTTTTAAAAGTAGAAGTTCAAATTGTTTGACCTGGATAGTAGGACAGAACTCTGCAGGCTATCTTTGCAGTAGATTGCAACACCGCCCCCTTTGGCCGTTCTATCTTGTCTGAAAATGTTGTAGATAGGGATAAAGATTTCAGAATTTTTGGTGGTCTTCCCAAGCCAGGATTCAGACACGGCTAGAACATCTGGGTTGGCAGAGTGTGCTAAAGCAGTGAATAAAACAAACTTAGGGAGGAGGCTTCTAATGTTAACATGCATGAAACCAAGGAGTGGAACTAGGCACTGCAGGACCTGGATTCAGCTCTACATCAGCAGAGAAACAGAGGAGGAGTAGGATAAGGGTACGGCTAAAAGCTATGAGAATTGGTCATCTGGAACAGAGAGTAAAAGGAGGTATCTGGGGGTGATAAAATAGCTTCAAGGTATAATGTACAGACTGTTACGTTCCCCAGATTATGTGTTGTAGATTGTGTATTTGCATGTGTTTATTTCAGGAAATGGCTTCCTGAAATCCCTCAAGCAGCTGATTGGTCGACTCCAGGGCTAATTGGAGAGCTGACCCCGCCCCCTCGTCAAGACACAGCTGTCTCCAATTACCCATTCCTTCAGAAGCTATATAAAAGCCAGTGTTCTGTTCAGGAGATCTTTTTTTTGCTAGAGAGATT
Organism: Oncorhynchus tshawytscha; assembly: GCF_018296145.1. Classification (NCBI taxonomy): domain Eukaryota; kingdom Metazoa; phylum Chordata; class Actinopteri; order Salmoniformes; family Salmonidae; genus Oncorhynchus; species Oncorhynchus tshawytscha. Next base: position 12,061,219 of record NC_056430.1, on the reverse strand, counting down.
TGCTGGGAGGTCATTGTAGAGATTGTGATAGAGGTTGATTTTGCTGGGAGTACATTGCTGGAAAGTGGTATGTTCTGTGAGTTTGTTGCTCAGAACTTATTTGATGTCCTTTGTCTCTTAGTCTGTTTGTGAAATTGTTTAATATTCTGTTTCATTTGTTCCCAGGGGGGAAGGGGAAGGCACCTAGGGAGTGCTTAGGCAAGAGGCCCGCGGGCATACATATACCCGTAGCATATTCGCTGTCTAGGCACACTAGGTAAGACCTGGGCGGACCACCCCTTGTATTTTGGTTAGGGCACCAGGTGGTGCTAAATTAGGTAAGTAGTGGGTAGGCAGGTAAGATAGGAGAGGGGGGGGCTTTGAGATTTACTTTCTTTGCTTTGGTTCCGTCCAGCCCCTTTTCCCCATATTACCGTGTAAAGGAATAAAGTCCTTGTAAACTGTACCACATTCTGCCTGTTGTCATCCTTACTCGCACCTACAGTCCATACCTTTTTCGCTTCACGGAGTGTTTAGTTGTAGCAGGGTGTTCAAATCAAAAATCAAATCAAATTTTATTTGTCACATACACATGGTTAGCAGATGTTAATGCGAGTGTAGCGAAATGCTTGTGCTTCTAGTTCCGACAATGCAGTAATAACGAGCAAGTAATCTAACTAACAATTCCAAAAAAAAAAACTACTGTCTTATACACAGTGTAAGGGGATAAAGAATATGTACATAAGGATATATGAATGAGTGATGGTACAGAGCAGCATAGGCAAGATACAGTAGATGATATCGAGTACAGTATATACATATGAGATAAGTATGTAAACCAAGTGGCATAGTTAAAGTGGCTAGTGATACATGTATTACATAAGGATGCAGTCGATGATATAGAGTACAGTATCAACGTATGCATATGAGATGAACAATGTAGGGTAAGTAACATTATATAAGGTAGCATTGTTTAAAGTGGCTAGTGATATATTTACATAATTTCCCATCAATTCCCATGATTAAAGTGGCTGGAGTAGAGTCAGTGTCATTGACAGTGTGTTGGCAGTAGCCACTCAATGTTAGTGGTGGCTGTTTAACAGTCTGATGGCCTTGAGATAGAAGCTGTTTTTCAGTCTCTCGGTCCCAGCTTTGATGCACCTGTACTGACCTCGCCTTCTGGATGACAGCGGGGTGAACAGGCAGTGGCTCGGGTGGTTGATGTCCTTGATGATCTTTATGGCCTTCCTGTAGCATCGGGTGGTGTAGGTGTCCTGGAGGGCAGGTAGTTTGCCCCCGGTGATGCGTTGTGCAGACCTCACTACCCTCTGGAGAGCCTTACGGTTGAGGGCGGTGCAGTTGCCATACCAGGCGGTGATACAGCCCGCCAGGATGCTCTCGATTGTGCATCTGTAGAAGTTTGTGAGTGCTTTTGGTGACAAGCCGAATTTCTTCAGCCTCCTGAGGTTGAAGAGGCGCTGCTGCGCCTTCCTCACGATGCTGTCTGTGTGAGTGGACCAATTCAGTTTGTCTGTGATGTGTATGCCGAGGAACTTAAAACTTGCTACCCTCTCCACTACTGTTCCATCGATGTGGATGGGGGGTGTTCCCTCTGCTGTTTCCTGAAGTCCACAATCATCTCCTTAGTTTTGTTGACGTTGAGTGTGAGGTTATTTTCCTGACACCACACTCCGAGGGCCCTCACCTCCTCCCTGTAGGCCGTCTCGTCGTTGTTGGTAATCAAGCCTACCACTGTTGTGTCGTCCGCAAACTTGATGATTGAGTTGGAGGCGTGCATGGCCACGCAGTCGTGGGTGAACAGGGAGTACAGGAGGGGGCTCAGAACGCACCCTTGTGGGGCCCCAGTGTTGAGGATCAGCGGGGAGGAGATGTTGTTGCCTACCCTCACCACCTGGGGGCGGCCCGTCAGGAAGTCCAGTACCCAGTTGCACAGGGCCGAGACCCAGGGTCTCGAGCTTGATGACGAGCTTGGAGGGTACTATGGTGTTGAATGCCGAGCTGTAGTCGATGAACAGCATTCTCACATAGGTATTCCTCTTGTCCAGATGGGTTAGGGCAGTGTGCAGTGTGGTTGAGATTGCATCGTCTGTGGACCTATTTGGGCGGTAAGCAAATTGGAGTGGGTCAAGGGTGTCAGGTAGGGTGGAGGTGATATGGTCCTTGACTAGTCTCTCAAAGCACTTCATGATGACGTTCCCTCTGTTGCGTTCCCTCTTCATAGAGGCGTGCGTAACACAGACAAAGGTATGGTAGGATGTGAATACAGTGGAGGTAAACCTAGGTATTGAGTGATGATGAGAGAGATATTGTCTCTAGAAATATAATTGAAACCAGGTGATGTCATCGCATGTGTGGGTGGTGGAACTGAAAGGTTGGATAAGGTATAATGAGCAGGGCTAGAGGCTCTACAGTGAAATAAGCCAATAAATACTAACCAGAACAGCAATGGACAAGGCATATTGACATTAAGGAGTGGCATGCTTAGCCGAGTGATCATAAGGGTCCTGTGAGTAGTGAGTTTGGTTGGGGTCACGGCGATTCAGACAGCTAGCCGGGCCATCGGTAGCAAGCTAGCATAGAATGGAGGTCTGTTTTTAGCCACTTCGTGCGTTTCCGTCGGTAGATTAGTGGGGTTCCGTGTGGTACAGGGGATCAATCCAATTGGCAAAATAGATATAGTTGTAGTGACCCAAGAAAATTGTCCGATAGACCTATTCAGATAGCAGCCGATAAGACAGCTAACGATTAGCGGGCTGCAGATTAGCGTTCAGGTAATGTCGCAATGGAGGGGCCAGTTGGATAACTCCCTCGGGCAGATAACGTCGGTAGTCCAGTCGTGAAGGCCCGGTGGGGCTCCGCATCCGCAGTAAAATGGGTCCAGATAGGTGATTGTAGCCCAGGAGTGGCTGATGGAACTCTTCAGCTGGCTAGCTCCGGAATAATTTATGTTTGCTCCGGGATCGACGTAAGCCAATAGTCACACGGATAGCAGCTGCGAGATCCAGGTGTAAATGCCCAGAGCTTGCGGTTGAAATCCGGGGATATGGAGAGAAAAAATAGGTCCGGTATGTTCTGGTCTGAGTCGCGTTGTACAAAACTGGCGATAGCTTTTCGAGCTAAAGGATAGCTGATGACCACAAACCGTGGTGAGCTGAATACTAACGTTAGCCAGTAAACAGGCTAGCTTCTGGTTAGCTTCTATTGTGGATTTCAGATTTGACGTAAATAATACTTTTTTATTTTAATTGGTGAGGCGGGTTGCAAGGAGAGTGTTTTGAAGTTGAGTTTTTGGAAAATAAAATATTTTATAGATATGCGAAGAAAGGAGTACATATATATATACACGGGACACGAAAAGACGAGGACAAAGGACGTCTGACTGCTATGTCATCTTGGGTAATAAGTATAATCATAAATATAATGGTAAATGCAGCGATCAGGCTGGTTCAACCAGGCTAGGTTATGAAGGTGAATTGGGACAAAACTCAACTGTTTTGATCAGGTAAAATGTCACCAACCTGATTCAAGTGTCCTCCCTTTTCCATTTATCCAGGCTGCATCACATACGGCCGTGATTGGGTGTCCCATAGGGCGGCGTACAATTGGCCCAGCGTTGTCCGGGTTTGGCCTGGGTAGGCCGTCATTGTAAATAAGAATTTGTTCATAACTGACTTGCCTAAATACTAAAAAATAAAAATACATTTACAGGAAGGGCATGTCTGGGTGATGAGGTTCCCCTTGCAGGGCTTTCTCCTATAGGGCTCCATTTTTATGGAATGGTCTGCCTATCCATGTGAGAGACGCAGACTCGGTCTCAACCTTTAAGTCTTTATTGAAGACTCATCTCTTCAGTAGGTCCTATGATTGAGTGTAGTCTGACCTAGGAGCGTGAAGGTGAACGGAAAGGCACTGGAGCGACAAATCACCCTTGCTGTCTCTGCCTGGTTGGTTCCCCTCTCTCCACTGGGATTCTCTCCCTCTAACCCTATTACAGGGGCTGAGTCACTGGCTTACTGATGCTCTTCTCTAGAAGGGGTGCGTCACTCGTCACTCTGGCGTGATCTTCCTGTCCGGGTTGGCGCCCCTATTGGGTTTGTGCCGTGGGGGAGATCTTCATGGGCTAAACTCGGCCTTGTCTCAGGGTAGTAAGTTGGTGGTTGAAGATATCCCTCTAGTGGTGTGGGGGCTGTGCTTTGGCAAAGTGGATGGAGTTATGTCCTGCCTGGTTGGCCGTCTGGGGTATAGTCGGACAGGGCCACTGTTTCTCCCGACCCCTCCTGTCTCAGCCTTCAGTAATTATGCTGGGTCAGTCTGTTATATCTGGAGTATTTCTTCGGTCTTATCCGGTGTCCTGTGTGAATTTAAGTATGCTCCCTCTACTTCCCTCTCTCTTTCTCGAGAGAGAGCCTTAGGACCATGCCTCAGAACTACCTGGCCTGATGACTCCTTGCTGTCCCCAGTCCACCTGGTCGTGCTGTTGCTCCAGTTTCAACTGTTCTGCCTGCGGCTATGGAACCCTGACCTGTTCACCGGACGTGCAACCTTGTCCCGGACCTGCTGTTTTCAACTCTCTCTCTACAGCACCTGCTGACTCTAACTCTGAAAGCTCGGCTATGAAAAGCCAACTGATATTTACTCCTGAGGTGCTAACCTGTTGCACCCTCTACAACCACTGTGATTATTATTATTTGACACTACTGGTCATCTATGTACACTTGAACATCTTGGCCATGTTGTTATAATCTCCACCCGGCACAGCCAGAAGAGGACTGGCCACCCCTCAGAGCCTTTTATTTCACCTTTATTTAACCAGGTAGGCCAGTCAAGTTCTCATTTACAACTGCGACCTGGCCAAGATAAAGCAATGCAGTGTGACACAGAGAACAACACAGAGTTACACATGGAGTAAACTATAAACAAGCCAATAACACAATAAACAAGTCAATGACACAGTAGAAAAAAAGAAAGTCTATATACAGTGTGTGCAAAAGGCATGAGGAGGTAGGCAATAAATAGACCATAGGAGCAAATAATTACAATTTAGCAGAGTGATAAATGAGCAGATGATGATGTGCAAGTAGAGATACTGGTGTGCAAAAGAGCAGAAAAGTAAATAAAATAAAAACAGATGAGGTAGGTAGATTGGGTGGGCTATTTACAGGTGGACTATGTACAGCTGCAGCGATCGGTTAGCTGCTCAGATAGTTGATGTTTAAAGTTGGTGAGGGAAATAAAAGTCTCCAACTTCAGCGATTTTTGCAATTCGTTCCAGCCACTGGCAGCAGAGAACTGGAAGGAAAGGCGGCCAAAGAGGTGTTGGCTTTGGGGGTGATCAGTGAGATATACCTGCTGGAACGTGTGCTACGAGTGGGTGTTGTTATCGTGACAGGTGAGCTGAGATAAGGCGGAGCTTTACCTAGCATAGACTTATAGATGACCTGGAGACAGTGGCTCTGGCGACGAATATGTAGCGAGGGCCAGCCTTGATTTTGGATTGGAGATGTTTAATATGAGTCTGGAAGGAGAGTTTACAGTCTAACCAGACACCTAGGTATTTATAGTTGTCCACATATTCTAGGTCGGAACCGTCCAGGGTGGTGATGCTAGCCGGGCGGGCGGGTGCGAGCAGCGAACGGTTGAAAAGCATGCATTTGGTTTTACTAGTGTTTAAGAGCAGTTGGCGGCCATGGAAGGAGTGTTGTATGGCATTGAACCTCGTTTGGAGGTTAGTTAGCACAGTGTCCAAGGAAGGGCCAGAAGTATACCTTGTCTGCGTAGAGGTGGATCAGGGAATCGCCCGCAGCAAGAGCGACATCATTGATATATAGAGAGAAAAGAGTCGGCCCGAGAGTTGAACCCTGTGGTACCCCCGTAGAGACTGCCAGAGGTCCGGACAACATGCCCTCCGATTTTACACACTGAACTCTGTCTGCAAAGTAGATGGTGAACCAGGCGAGGCAGTCATTAGAAAAACCAAGGCTATTGAGTCTGCCGATAAGAACACGGTGATTGACAGAGTCGAAAGCCTTGGCCAGTTCGATGAAGACGGCTGCACTGTACTGTCTTTTATCGATGGCGGTTATGATATCGTTTAGTACCTTGAGCCTGGCTGAGGTGCACCCGTGACCGGCTCGGAAACCGGATTTCACAGAGGAGAAGGTACGGTGGGATTCGAAATGGTCAGTGATCTGTTTATTAACTTGGCTTTACAGATGTAGATTGACTGTAGATCCAGATTGGATTAGATTCAGGCCAGTGACGTTCCTCCTAGTTCACTCTAAAAAATAATTATAATAAAAGATTTAGAGATGAGTTTAACTACCACCATCCATTATTTAGTTTTGCCCTAGACAAAACATAATACACTTGTATGAGCTACGAACTAATTTGCTAATCCGATTTGTAGGCTAAAGTTAGCTAGCCCGCCTCCTTAGCATTATCAAATGATAGCGTTACATAACCAGCAGTATCTCGACAATAAACTTGTATGAGTTTACAACCGAACTAAATTGTAATGCGGTAGATAACGTTAGCTAAGCATTAGCTACCCTGCCTCGCTAGCTAACGTTAGCTTGCCTGTCCCGCTTTATTGAAAATATTTATATATATATTTTTTTAAATTATATTTGAAATTACAATACAATAACAAAACAATATATATCAGACATCACTACACTCAGAGTTGGGTAGGTTACTTTTTAAATAATAATTCAAGTAATCCGTTATTTACTAGTTACCTGTCAAATTGTAATCAGTAACATTACTTTTGGATTACCCAAACTCAGTAACTTAATCTGATTACATTCAGTACATTTTTGATTACTTTCCCTATAAGAGGCATTAGAAGAAGAAAAACATCTATTTTACCAATTGAACCTAATGCAGGATAAGTAACCTAATAAGTAATGAACCTAATAAGTAACATATTGCAGGATAAGTAAATGTTAATGTTGACATAGCTGGCCATATATGGATGTTACATGTTACTTTATGGGTTGGTTATGTAGGCTTCTTTTTAACCCATCGCTTTCTATTACATATAATACGATTAAATGATGTCTTTTTTTATTTTTTTATTTTTATTTTACCAGGCAAGTCAGTTAAGAACAAATTCTTATTTTCAATGACGGCCTGGGAACAGTGGGTTAACTGCCTGTTCAGGGGCAGAACGACAGATTTGTACCTTGTCAGCTCGGGGGGTTTTTGAACTCGCAACCTTCCGCTTACTAGTCCAACGCTCTAACCACTAGGCTACCCTGCAGCCTTTACATTAATATATATCATTTCTAAGTCCAAAAATTGATGTAGCAACTACAGATTGCCCCTTTAAGTCTTTCAAAAGTGTGCGAGTTTGAACATGTGTCCATTCGGCCTATGGATTTATTTATTTTATCAGCATGAATTAGATTGAGCAATAAAAGCCCCATTTTTACTCCATAGGCTGGGATCCGCACTATGCAGCTGTTATTCCATAGGCTGGGATCCACACTATGCAGCTGTTATTCTATAGGCTGGGATCCACACTATGCAGCTGTTATTCCATAGGCTGGGATGCACTATGCTGTTATTCCATAGGCTGGGATCCACACTATGCAGCTGTTATTCCATAGGCTGGGATCCACACTATGCAGCTGTTATTCCATAGGCTGGGATCCACACTATGCAGCTGTTATTCTATAGGCTGGGATCCACACTATGCAGCTGTTATTCCATAGGCTGGGATCCACACTATGCAGCTGTTATTCTATAGGCTGGGATCCACACTATGCAGCTGTTATTCTATAGGCTGGGATCCACACTATGCAGCTGTTATTCCATAGGCTGGGATCCCCACTATGCAGCTGTTATTCCATAGGCTGGGATCCCCACTATGCAGCTGTTATTCCACAGGCTGGGATCCACACTATGCAGCTGTTGGAAGAACGCATAATCACTGGCTGTCCACTGGTTTGAAAAAAAAAAAGATTGACAGGCACCTTAAACGTGTTGAATTCAACTATTATTGGGTTCAAACACACATTTACATTTGTGAACAGCCATCCACAACAACCACAATCCGTAAGGCATAAATAACTAAACGAGACAGCAGCAGTGTGATTCACATCAATGCGCTATGTAGATATAAAGTGATATCCGTGTCGCCGTAGACGACACCACTGCTGTCATCCTTACCTCCAAGCGTTAATTCAAAATTGATCATCTTTGGATGCCGACAGCAGTCTCACCATTGGAAGACATAGCTTGGACTGTAGCCTGTAAAAGCCTATTCCTGCTCTTTTCCCATGATCCATCAAACACATTTGGTGCGTCTTCAATAGCGGTCAGACTCGCTCAGGTGGAACAAATTAAAATGTGCGCCTTTTTTCAATGCTGATTTGAATGTCATTGAGAAAACAGAGAAGTGTCAAAGATTTTTTTCCGCCAACAAACTCCACTCTGAATTTACAAGCAACCCTCGAAGTAATCATCTAGTTTTTCAAAAGTATCTGATACAATAATTTTGCTGGTACATAACGAAATAAAGTAAGATAATAAAATCACTACATATGAATTGAGTTAAAGTACCTAAAATAAAATAAATAAGGTCAGGGGTTACAATTGTACGTACATATGATAGAGTTGAAAGAATACAGGGTTTTGTTGTTCTAGAGATTTCAAGTAAAAATGTATTGCATTTGGGGACAGATTTCAAATATTTGTTTTTGTGTATATTACATTTACCACAGGAGAATGAAGAAATTAACGACTAATTTAATTTTGTTTTCATTTGAATAATAACATATTACATATTTAATTGTAAATACATTGGTCTTATTAATGAAATAACAAATGTAGACACTCTGCTCCAAAATAACTTTACAGAGTCACACTCATAGAACATTTGTATGATAGTTTCCCCTTCTTAATCACAGAACAGGCACATCTTCTCTAAATCCATGAATGTATCATTGCAAGGGCATATTTTGTGAAATATTATAAAATTAATTGATTTTACTTTATTTGATATACAAAATTTGTGAGGGAGCAACCAAGCTTTCTTACATTCAATTTCAGTAATATATGCAATCCCAGATGAATTTCCCTCTAGATCTTGTTCATGGAATTAAAAGGTATGTATTATTACATTTCTTATCCAGCAGGGGGCAACCTTCTAACATAAATTGTGCATCTATCTTGACATGTTCTCCAAAACACATATGAGATTTCATTAATTAAGACCTGAAGGTATTGCTTTGTATATAGAATTAAATTCTTTATAATATAGTGGTAAGTTATATGTTTCTAAGAACTTTCTATACAAGAAAGTACCGGTCAAAAGTTTTACAACACCTACTCATTCAAGGGTTTTTCTTTATTTTTCTACTATTTTCTAAATTGTAGAATAGTAGTGAAGACACAAACTATGAAATAACACATATGGAATTATGTAGTGACCAAAAAAGTGTTAAACAAATCAAAATATATTTTATATTTGAAACTCTTCAAATAAATCTGGCTCTCATGAGGACCGCCACAAGCAAGAAAGACCCAGAGTTACCTCTGCAGTGGAGGAGAGTTACCAGCCTAAGAAATGACTGCCCAAATAAATGCTTCACAGAGTTCAAGTAACAGACACATCTCAACATCAGCTATTCAGAGGAGACTGTTACTTGCATTTAAGAGCAGTTGGAGGCCACTGAAGGAGAGTTGTATGGCATTGAAGCTCGACTGGAGGTTAGTTAACATAGTGTCAAAAGAGGGGCCAGACGTATATAGAATGGAGTCGTCTGCGTAGAGGTGGATCAGAGAATCACCAGCAGCAAGAGCGACACCATTGATGTATACAGAGAAGAGAGTCGGCCCAAGAATTGAACCCTGTGTCACCCCCATAGAGACTGCCAGAGGTCCAGACAACACACTGAACTCTATCAGAGAAGAAGTTGGTAAACCAGGCGAGGCAATCATTTGAGAAACCCAGGCTGTCGAGTCTGCCAATAATGTGGTGATTGACAGAGTCGAAAGCCTTGGCCAGGTCAATGAATATGGCTGCACGTAATGTCTCTTATCGATGGCGGTTATGATATTGTTTAGGACCTTGAGCGTGCCTGAGGTGCACCCATGACCAGCTCTGAAACCAGATTAGATAGCGGAGAAGGTACGGTGGGATTCGAAATGATCTGTAATCTGTTTGTTAACTTGGCTTTCGAAGACCTTAGTAAGAAGGGGTAGGATAGATATAGGTCTGTAGCAGTTTGGGTCTAGAGTGTCACCCCCTTTGAAGAGGGGGATGACTGCGGCAGCTTTCAAATCTTTGGGAATCTCAGACGAAACAAAAGAGTGGTTGAACAGGCTAGTAATAGGGGTTGCAACAATTTCGGCAGATAATTTTTAGAAAGAGAGGGTCCAGATCGTCGAGCCCGGCTGATTTGTAGAGGTCCAGATTTTGCAGCTCTTTCAGAACATCAGCTATTTGGATTTGGGTGGAGAAATGGTGGGGGCTTGGACGGGTTGCTGTGGAGAGTGCCGGGCAGTTGACTGGGGCCTACCCTGGTAGCAAGGTGGAAAGCATGGCCAGCCGTAGAGAAATGCTTATTGAAATTCTCAATTATAGTGGATTTATCAGTGGTAACAGTGTTTCCTAGCCTCAGAGCAGTGGGCAGCTGGGAGGAGGTGCTCTTATTCTCCATAGACTTTACAGTGTCCCAGAACCTTTTTTCTGCTTGAAAAAGCTAGCCTTGGCTTTTCTAACTGTCTGTTTATATTGGTTTCTAGCTTCCCTGAAAAGTTGCATATCACGGGGGCTGTTCGATGCTAATGTAGGACGCCATAGGATGTTTTTGTGTTGGTCAAGGGCAGACACGTCTGGAGTGAAACAAGGACTATATCTATTCCTAGTTCTACATTTTTTGAACGGAGCATGCTGATTTAAGATGGTGAGGAAGGCCCTTTTAAAGAATAACAAGGCATCCTCTACTGATGGGATGAGGTCAATGTCATTCCAGGATACCCTGGCCAGGTCGATTAGAAAGGCCTGCTCGCAGAAGTGTTTTAGGGAGCGTTTGACAGTGATGAGGGGTGGTCGTTTGATCGCAGACCCATTACGGATGCAGGCAATGAGGCAGTGATCGCTGAGATCTTGATTGAAAAAAGCAGAGGTGTATTTGGAGGGCGAGTTAGTTAGGATGATATCTATGAGGATGCCCGTGTTTACGGATTTGGGGATGTACCTGGGAGGTTAATTGATAATTTGTGTGAGATTGAGGGCATCAAGCTTAGATTGTAGGATGGCCGGTCCCAGTTTAGGTCACCTAGTAGCACGAGCTCAGAAGATAGATGGGGGCAATCAATTCACATATGGTGTCCAGGGCACAGCTGGGGGCAGAGGGTGGTCAATAGCAAGCGGCAACGGTGAGAGACTTGTTTCTGGAAAGGTGCATTTTTAGAAGTAGATGCTCGAATTGTTTGGGTACAGACCCGGATAGTAAGATAGAACTCTGCAGGCTATCTTTGCAGTAGATTGCAACACCGCCCCCTTTAGCAGTTCTATCTTGGTGGTAAATGTTATAGTTAGCGATGGAGATTTCAGAGTTTTTGGGGGGTTTTCCTAAGCCAGGATTCAGAAAAGGCTAAGACATCCGGGTTGGCAGAGTGTGCTAAACCAGTGAATAAAACAAACTTAGGGATTAGGCTTCTAGTGTTAACATGCATGAAACCAAGACTTTTGCAGTTACAGAAGTCAACAAATGAGAGCACCTGGGGAGTGGGAGTGGAGCTGCAGGGCCTGGATTAACCTCTACATCAACAGATGAACAGAGGAGAAGTAAGATAAGGGTACGGCTAAAGGCTATACGAACTGGCCGTCTAGCACATTCAGAACAGAGAGTAAAAGGAGCAGATTTCTGGACACAATAGCATATATTCAAGGCATAGTGTACAGACAAAGGTAAGGTAGGATGTGAGTACATTGGAGGTAAACCTAGGCATTGAGTAATGATGAGAGAGATATAGTCTCTAGAGACGTTTAAACCAGGTGATGTCATCGCATATGTAGGAGGTGGAACAACATGGTTGGTTAAGGCATATTGAGCAGGGCTAGAGGCTCTACAGTGAAATAAGACAGTAATCACTAACCAGGACAGTAATGGGCAAGGCATATTGATATTAGAGAGAGGTATGCGTAGCCAAGTGATCGTATGGGTCCAGTGAGTGGTTGGGCTGGCTGGGGACACATTAGACCGGTGGAAATCTGTCCTTTGGTCTGATGAGTCCAAATTTGAGATTTTTGGTTTTAACCGCTGTGTCTTTGTGAGACGCAGAGTAGGTGAACGGATGATCTCTGCATGTGTGGTTCCCATCGTGAAGCATAGAGGAGGAGGTGTGGGGGTGCTTTGCTGGTGACACTGTCTGTGATTTATTTAGAATTCAATGTACACTTAACTAGCACGGTTACAGAGCATTCTGCAGTGATACGCCATCCCATCTGGTTTGGGCTTAGTGGGACTATCATTTGTTTTTCAAGAGGACAATGACCCAACACACCTCCAGGCTGTGTAAGAGCTATTTGACCAAGGAGAGTGATGGAGTGCTGCATCAGATGACCTGGTCTCCACAATCACCCAACCTCAACCCAATTGAGATGGTTTGGGATGAGTTGGACTGCAGAGTGAAGGAAAAGCAGCCAACAAATGCTCAGCATATGTAGGAACTCCTTCAAGACTGTTGGAAATGCATTCCAAGTGAAGCTGGTTGAGAGAATGCCAAGTGTGCAAAGCTGTCATTAAGGCAAAGGGTGGCTACTTTGAATAATCTCAAATCTATTTTGGTTTGGTTACAACATTATTCCATATGTGTTATTTCATAGTTTTTATATCTTCACTATTATTCTACAATGTAGAAAATAGTAAAAATAAAGAAAAACCCTTGAATGAGTAGGTATGTCCAAACGTTTGACTGGTACTAATATATATATCTCTTTACTGAAAAATTAAATAAATAATTCTTCAACCAAACTGTGCAGCGGACATTTGATGAATAGTAAGAGACATTGTTACAAAACACCAAAAAGTTCAATGACATTAAAAGATTGTCAAGCCAAGCATTTGATATTGGGTGTATGGAGGGTTGTATTTTCTGTTTGTGGAGATTGACAGTCTTATTTATTGTGGTGTTGAAAACACAAACCATGATATTGAAGCGCCCAAAGTCAGTATGCTTTGTTTATTGGTTGTGTGGTGCATTGGCACAGAAACCTGTTGGTGGTACAATTATTATTTGTTTTGCATATATTTTATATAATTATAAATGTGGCATGAAAATGTTGAAAATATGATGACCTCCTAGCTGATGATTGTCTGCAGCCGGCTCTGATCGTAGTGTAGGTCTAGTGAAACAGGCAGGGAGATTGAGTGCGACTGTGGTGGTCAGAGAACCCTCAATCTTCTTGCTCTTAGCCCTGTGTGGCATCGACTGCTGAAGTGTGAAAGCTGATAACCACTTTTATGAAAACAGCGACGCTGCTGTTATTTGTAGTCGTAAACATTCTTTAGAATAAATGATATGAGGGAGGAGGTTTTGGACATTTAAGACACCAGGAGTAGAGAACAGACCTTCCAGTCCATTTCAAACGATGTCTAAAGGAATGTTGTTCGACTTCTTTTTAAAGAACTCATTGATTGAAATGTCTTTCATTGAATAGAACAAGCAGGCTGAGCCCTCCTACAGAATGAATCAAATGCAGAAGAATGACAATATAAATAGTGTTCATTATCACACCAGAACAGAGGCAAGGCCCTGAGACTTCACAACAAAGCTCCATGTTTTATTAAAACCAGACAGAATTACACACAAATAGGGACAAATGTACAATTGAAAAAAAATTACAATAAAACCTTATCTACTTTCTAATTCCCTTTGGTCCATTTCCACATGGTGGTTCTGTGCATCTTTAATACAGGTGAAGTGACTGTAAATGGTATGAGTCAGAGCTGACATTGAAACAACACTGACTTTGACCAGAGGCACTTTACTACTGTAGTTCCCCCTCTACAAGCTCTGAGGAAGTCTACAAAACTATAAATAACTCTTAACTCAGTTGGTTAACACTAATTCGTTTTCTTAACGCATATCATATTAAAGACTTTTTTCCTTTTACTCAAATCAAGATGAGCTAACACCAGCAACACACACATTTAACAAAGTGGCACATTGATTTGTTGAGTAGAGCTAACAATAAGCATGTTTAACAAGCACGGAGTGATTGAGGATAAGAGCATATTAGAAACCACGGTCAAACGAGACGTAAATCGTTTCAGGTTCCATCAAGCAATGCATGACACTGACGGTTCATCTTCAAGTATTTAACAGCACAGCTTCAGTGATTACATGGACTTTTATTGTGAGTCATGTTATTAGGTCAAAGTTCATTCTCACATTAAATGAAAGCCTGTTGTGATCATCTGGTAACCTCCTCTATTGTTTAGGAAAGGAACTTTGCAACTGATCGTTTTTCTACAAAAACATATTGCTTGTTTTGACGATGTGATGTAGAAAATGCCATTGGATTGCAATACGTCATGATTCCAATATGCAACGTTACTTCAGATGCAGGTGCCCAATGCTTATAACAAGGAGAGGACGGTCAAAAAGTCAGTGGCGACGTCACATTCTGTTGATCGTGGGACGCAGTCTCTTCCTCAAAGAACCAACTTAGGGGAAGTGAACAGGGAATACAACTGGCAAGTTCAAATGGCCATGAAAGGAACATAGGAGGGAGGGAAGAAAGGAGGGAGGGAGGGAGGGAGGGAGGGAGGGAAGGAAGGAAGGAAGGAGGGAAGGAAGGAAGGAAAGGAAGGAAGGAAGGAGGGAGGGAAGGAAGGAAGGAAGGAAGGAGGGAGGGAGGGAGGGAGGGAGGGAGGGAGGGAGGGAGGGGGAGGGAGGGAGGGAGGGAGGGAGGGAGGGAGGGAGGGAGGGAGGGAGGGAGGGAGGGAGGGAGGGAGGGAGGGAGGGAGGGAGGGAGGGAGGGAGGGAGGGAGGGAAGGAGGGAGGGAGGGAGGGAGGGAGGGAGGGAAGGAGGGAGGGAGGGAGGGAAGGAAGGAGGGAAGAAGGGAAGGAGGGAAGAAGGAAGGAGGGAGGGAAGAAGGGAAGGAGGGAGGGAAGGAGGGAGGGAAGAAGGGAAGGAGGGAGGGAGGGAAGAAGGGAAGGAGGGAGGGAGGGAGGGAAGAAGGGAAGGAGGGAGGGAGGGAAGAAGGGAAGGAGGGAGGGAGGGAAGAAGGGAAGGAGGGAGGGAGGGAAGAAGGGAAGGAGGGAGGGAGGGAAGAAGGAAGGAGGGAGGGAGGGAAGAAGGGAAGGAGGGAGGGAGGGAAGAAGGGAAGGAGGGAGGGAGGGAAGAAGGGAAGGAGGGAGGGAGGGAAGAAGGGAAGGAGGGAGGGAGGGAAGAAGGGAAGGAGGGAGGGAGGGAAGAAAGGAAGGAGGGAGGGAGGGAAGAAAGGAAGGAGGGAGGGGGGAGGGAGGGAGGGAGGGAGGGAGGGAGGGAAAGGAAGAAAGGAAGGAAGGAGGGAGGGAGGGAGGGAGGGAGGGAGGGAGGGAAGGAAGGAGGGAAGGAGGGAGGGAGGGAAGGAAGGAGGGAAGAAGGGAAGGAGGGAGGGAAGAAGGAAGGAGGGAGGGAAGAAGGGAAGGAGGGAGGGAGGGAAGAAGGGAAGGAGGGAGGGAGGGAAGGAAGAAGGGAAGGAGGGAGGGAGGGAAGGAAGAAGGGAAGGAGGGAGGGAGGGAAGAAGGGAAGGAGGGAGGGAGGGAAGAAGGGAAGGAGGGAGGGAGGGAAGAAGGGAAGGAGGGAGGGAAGAAGGGAAGGAGGGAGGGAAGAAGGGAGGGAGGGAAGAAGGGAAGGAGGGAAGAAGGGAGGGAGGGAAGAAGGAAGGAGGGAAGAAGGAAGGAGGGAGGGAAGAAGGGAAGGAGGGAGGGAGGGAAGGAGGGAGGAGGGAGGGAGGGAGGGAGGGAGGGAGGGAGGGAGGAAGGAGGGAGGGAAGGAGGGAGGGAGGGAAGAAGGGAAGGAGGGAGGGAAGAAGGGAAGGAGGGAGGGAAGAAGGGAAGGAGGGAGGGAAGGAGGGAGGGAAGAAGGGAAGGAGGGAGGGAAGGAGGGAGGGAGGGAAGGAGGGAGGGAAGAAGGGAAGGAGGGAGGGAAGAAGGGAAGGAGGGAGGGAAGAAGGGAAGGAGGGAGGGAAGAAGGAAGGAGGGAGGGAAGAAGGGAAGGAGGGAGGGAAGAAGGGAAGGAAGAAGGGAAGGAGGGAGGGAAGGAGGGAAGGAGGGAAGGAGGGAAGGAAGGAAGGAAGGAGGGAGGGAGGGAAGGAGGGAGGGAAGGAGGGAGGGATGGAGGGAAGGAGGGAGGAAAGAAAGGAGGGAGGAAAGAAAGGAGGGAGGAAAGAAAGGAGGGAGGAAAGAAAGGAGGGAGGAAAGAAAGAGGGAGAAAGAAAGAAAATAAAAAGGGAAGAAGGAGGGAGAGAAAGAAAGATCGAGGGAAGACTTAACACATATACAGACTTGAGGAGTTAAGACCTCATTAAGACCTCTTCCTCATTGTACAAAAATGATGTGGATGACATCTTCTCCATGTTTTTATACCATAGTAACTTGATCCTGAAAAACAACCAACAAAACAAAAGCATTATGCATGAGTCATTAAGGGACTGAAACAGGCTTCATGGGTACTCGGACAGAAAAGGAACTGAATTCATGGCAGACCATCTCTCTGCCAAAGCAGGTATAACCTCATGCCAGGTATGATACAGGTTTAGTGAGTCACCACAGCCTCAAAACTTGCAATCAGTATAAATATGTTTATTGAGCAAAGTCATCACAGCTTCTGAATAGCAGGCAATAAAACAATGTTTCTTTAGCTGGGTTATAAAGACAACAAGGTGAAAACACTGAGACAATAGTCTGTTTATGTCGATGACCTTCACAATGGCCACATCTGGCTACCTCTTTAACACCAGTACAATAATAGCTAACTGCAGCAGATTTAAACAGCCACAGACAGTATCTATGAAAAGAAACCAAACCGGAGTGCTGCCTAGAGTCAAAATGTGAGAGTAAATGTCTGAAGTGGTTCTGTGGGAAAGGCCTTGTTAAAACTGCTTCAGAGTTAAGTCCAGCTTTAGTGAACCTTACATCACATTTCTAAAGAAGTTAAGCAATGAAGTCTCAGCCTGACTGAAGTAAATCGCTCAGGTCCTTTAGAAATGCACAGTATTTCCACTGGCAGGAAAATAGAGTGAATTGAAGCAGGTAATCAGTAACTAAGTCTAATACACCGGTCTCACTCTGACATATTCAAACCCCTTTGCCTTTCAAATTCTGTGACATTACAGCCTTATTTTAATCCATTTTCGAATGAGGAAAACACATCATCTACAAACAAAACCTCATAGTGACAGTGAACAGTTATTTTTTGGAAATGCATTAAAAAATGTTTTTAAAAAACTGAAATTCCTTTAATTTAAGTATTCAGACCATTTGCTATGACATTCGAAATTGAGCTCATGTGCATCCTATTTCCATTGATAAACCTAGAGATGTTTCTTCAACTTGATTGGAGTCCAACTATGGTAAATTCAATTGATTGGACATGATTTGGAAAGGCACACGCCTGTCTATATAAAAATGTCCCAGTTGACAGTGCATGTCAGAGCAAAAATCCAAGCCATGAGGTCAAAGGAATTGTCCGTAGAACTCCGCGACAGGATTGTGTCGAGGCACATATCTAGGGAAGGGTACAAAAAATGTCTGCAGGATTGAAGATCCCTAAGAACACAGTGACCTCCGTCATTCTTAAATGGAAGAAGTTTGGAACCACCAAGACTCTTCCTAGAGCTGGCCACCCGGCCAAACTGAGCAATCGGGGGAGAAGGACCTTGGTCAGGGAGGTGACCAAGAACCAGATGGTCACTCTGACAGAGCTCTAGAGTTCCTCTGTGGAGATGGGAGAACATTCCAGAAAGACAACGATCTCTACAGCACTCCACCAATCAGGCCTTTATAATAGTGGCCAGACGGAAACCACTCCTCAGTAAAAGGCACATGACAGTCCGCTTGAAGTTTGCCAAAAGGCACCTAAAGGACATTCAGACCATGAGAAACAAGATGATCTAGTCTAATGAAACTAAGCTTGAACTCTTTTGCCTGAATGCCAAGTGTCATGTCTGGAGGAAACCTGGTACCATCCCTATGCTGAAGCATGTTGGTGGCAGCATCATGCTGTGGGGATGTTTTTCAGCAGCAGAGACTGGGAGACTAGTCAGGATTGAGGGAAAAATGAACAGAGCAAAGTACTGCGAGATCCTTGATGAAAATCGCCTCCAGAGCACTCAGAACCTCAGACTGGGGTGAAGGTTCACCTTCCAACAGGACAATGACCCTAGACAACGCAGGAGCCAAGACAACGCAGGAGTGGCTTCGGAAAAAGACTGTCCTTGAGTGGCCCAGCCAGATATCAGACTTGAACCTGATCGAACATCTCTGTAGAGACCTGAAAACGGCTGTGCAGCGACACTGCCCATACAACCTGAGGATCTGCAGAGAATAATGGGAGAAACTCCCCAAATACAGGTGTGCCAACATTCTGGTGTCATACCCAAGAAGGCACGAGGCTATAATTGCTGCAAAAAGTGCTTCAACAAAATACTGAATAAAGGGTCTGAATTAGGGATGCACAATATCGGTGAACATATCGGAATCGTGCAATATTAGCTAAAAATGCCAACATCGGTATCGGCCCACATCGATTTCTAGTTTAACGCCCCGATGTAGTACTAAACCAATGTCAAAGCTGACTTGCATATCTATATATTTTTATTTTATTTTTTACATTTTTTTTTTTTTTACCTTTATTTAACTAGGCAAGTCAGTTAACCTCTTGGTGTTAGGGGGCAGTATTTTCATTTTTGGAAAAAAACATTCCCATTTTAAACGGGATATTTGTCAGGACAAGATGCTAGAATATGCATATAATTGACAGCTTTGGATAGAAAACACTAACGTTTCCAAAACTGTAAAGATATTGTCTATGAGTATAACAGAACTGATGTTGCGAAAGCCTAAGAAAAATCCAATCCGGAAGTGCCCCAGGTTTTGAAAGCGCTGCGTTCCAATGACTCCCTATTCAGATGTGAATGTACCATCAACGAGCTTATGCTTTCTACATATTCCCCAAGGTGTCTACAGCATTGTGACGTAGTTTTACGCATTTCTGTTGAATAGCCGAAGGCGGCCACATTGCGTAAGTGGTCACATGGTGGCTCCGAGAGAGATTCTCGCGTAAAATACAGAGGTAGCCATTACTCAAATTGGTTCTAGTGAAAAATGAATTGTCCCGATGGATATATTATCGAATAGATTTTAGAAAAACACCTTGAGGATGGATTCTAAACAACGTTTGCCATGTTTCTGTCGATATTATGGAGCTAATTTGGAATCTTTTTCAGCGTTGTGGTGACCGCAATTTCCGGGCGATTTCTCAGCCAAACGTGAAGAACAAATGGAACTATTTCGCCTACAAAAATAATCTTTTAGGAAAAAATGAACTTTGGCTGTCTACCTGGGAGTCTCGTGAGTGAAAACATCCGAAGTTCATCAAAGGTAAACGATTTAATTTGATTGCTTTTCTGATTTCAGTGACAAGCTTGCCTGCTGCTAGCAAGGCATAATGCTATGGTAGGCTATGATAAACTTACACAAATGCTTGTCTAGTGTTGGCTGTAAAGCATATTTTGAAAATCTGAGATGACAGGGTGATTAACAAAAGGCTAAGCTGTGTTCCAATATATTTCACTTGTGATTTTCATGAATAGGAATATTTTCTAGGAAGATTTATGTCCGTTGCGTTATGCTAATTAGCGTCTGATGATGACAATGGTCCCGTTCACGGGCTGGGGTGTCACTACAGGTTAAAGAACAAATTCTTATTTTCAATGACGGCCTATGAACAGTGGGTTAACTGCCTTTTCAGGGGCAAAACGACAGATTTGTACCTTGTCAGCTCGGGGATTTGAACTTGCAACCTTTCGGTTGCTAGTCCACCGCTCTAACCACTAGGCTACCCTGCCGCGTAACGTAGGTACATGATGTAATAACGGCACGTAAAATTTTGCACAACACAGCATTCCTAAACTAGCCCACAATGTCTGCTGTGTGGATTGAGCAGTCATTTGAAAGATTAACACAATTTCAGGAGACCATTCAAAAAGGGTGAAATCCATTAAAGCCAAGATAATTGAATTCATTGTCCTTGACAATCAACCATTCTCTGTCATGGGTGATGTTGGCTTTCGCCGACTGGTCAGGCACCGGTACACACTACACACGCAATTTTTCAGATGTTGCCCTAACAGAGTTACACAGTAATACCGTCACTGCTATCAGCTTCCCGACATACACACTATGGAACGCCGTTTGGGTCTTTTCATGCCAAAAAAGATACAGTAGCATTGTCAAAGCTGTACAGAAAAAAGGCTGCAAACAAGCAAACACCGGCCACAAACAATGTGTTTACAATACCACGTTGGTAATAAAGCATTATTTATTCAACCACAACTTCTGGGGTAGCTAGCTTTAGCTTGGTACCTAGCTAGCACCAATACAACCAGCCTGAAAATAATTACCAGTAGAACCTGCAGTCATTTTCATTATTCTTAGCAATGATTTAGGAATCCTTGTGAGTAAGCATTAGCTAGGTTTCCACTTGTTCGCCTATTGAAATTCAGTTCATGAAAATAAATAGCTAACTTAAACCTGTTACCCAAAGCTAGTTATAAGCAGCCAGCTAGCTTCATCTGGCTAGTGAGGCTCGACCGCACCAGGTTATGTGTTGTGAAGCTAGCCACAATAAGGATTAGGCACAATAGTGGAATTTGCGGATTGCCTTCAAAATAAAAGTATGTCATTGACAGTAATGCAAATGAATACAAATAATAGAATTAAGCCATACTTTTATTTTGAAGGCTAAATGCAAAGTCCACTATTGTGACTAATCCTTATTGTGGCTAACTTCACATAGATGAGTCCGACCATTAAATCAATTAAGAACTGTCTCATAAATTAGGGTTATTTTAGATGACACCTAGCCATGTAGTTAGCTAGCTAACTAGAACTACTGAAACAGATGTGTTATTTTGACGTGTATCTTCTTTGACACGCAAAGACCCAAACAGCGTTCAATAGAAATCTGTTCACCTCTTGCACTGAGATGCAGTGCCTTAGACCACTGCGTCCATGTGTGTGTGTTAACTATTTAACTGTACTAGAATGCTTGAAAGACGGCTAAAATTGTAAATATTGGTTAACGTTATCATTTGTTTGGCAAGGAAAATATCGGATATTGTATTGGCCAAAAATGTCATATTGGTGCATCACTAGTTTGAATACTTCTGTAAATGTGATCAGTTTTTTCTTTTTAATACATTTCCTAAAAATTATTTTTTTATAAAAACAGTTTTTGCTTTGTCATTATTGGGTATTGTGTATAGACTGAGGGAAAAAAAAATGTTGAATCCATTTTAGAACAAGGCTGTAACGTAGCAAAATGTGGAAAAAGTCAAGGGGTCTGAATACTTTCTGAATGCGCTGTATTATCGGAGACAGTACTGTCACTGGTACTAGCACCATTACCACTGAGTACAGGAAATATTGTCATGTGTACTAGAAACGGTACCATTTACTGCTGTTACACCCAGTAGGGTGGGTTGAGAACCACTATCAATACCACTGGGACTACCACTGGTAGCAGTGGTACTATAGCAGTGGTATTACTGTAATGTTAGAGTAGTCCATTTGTCTTCAAGACAAAGTAAACACACAAACGTGTCTTGATGAAAGTAAGCAACTAGTGTACGCAAATAGAAGCTAAGTTAAAAACAGATGACTTTTCTCCATGCAAATAGCTGCTCACTGTCATCTTGTGACTAAGCTTTTCCTGTACCATCTGCAATGATGCTTTGTAAATGCCAGTAAGGCCCAGGCAGCATTGCAATAACCCCGTCATAAAATACATGCCTGAACATGTCCCGAGGGTTTACATAATTCATGGGTATTTTTTTGGTACTCACCCATCCTCCCTGCTGGGTGATCCAGCCTGCCAGCCGGGTGTTAATGAAGGCAGTCATACAAGACTGGATGGTGGCTCTAAGGTCAGGACATGTCTTCTTAACGTACAGACCCAGGGCCACGGAGGCCCTCAGCAGCTGCATCTCAGGGGCCACCTCTGCTCTCTGGGCCGCACACAGGCTGTCCACGGTGCGCGCAAACTCCTCCACCGCCTGGGGAGAGAGAGAGGGGAGGGGGGGGGGACAGGCGGTTACCCTCGAACTCCAGGGCGTCGTCCTTCTCAATATGATTTTGTAAAAGCATGTATCTCAAGTTGGGATTCTGCCCTATATGATAGTTCAGCCCCAGAGCTATAAAAACTCAGAGGAAGTATTACACTATTTTCATATCCTGTTCTAACTGGCCCTTTTATTGAGTCAAACATGTTGCACAAACATGTTGCATAGTGCTTTGTGGGTTGTTTATTTATTTGATTCTTTAATTTACTCTTAGGCCAGAGAGAATTGATTCACTATATTTAAGGATGATGCAATAACCATGCATTTAACCGCCCGTTTGTTTATAATGAGGGACTTCCCACGTTGAACCTGGACACACAAATATTTGAAATTTGCGCTGACTTCAGCCATGACTGCATGAGAGAGAAATGAAACATCTGCAGGTGCGAGCGTGTGTGTTTCACTGTCCAATCAGAAGCTCACAAATGACGTGATCTGAGGCGGTTTGGTCTCTTGGGCATCAACTTGGGAAAGACTCAAGGAAGAGCGGACAATGCATTATAAACAGAGCCACATATATTGGCCCAAAAACAACACAGCAGATTTATTTTCTTCTCGGGGTGTGGAGAAAACTGAGGCGGGGCATCTGTTAAACAGTAATTCAACTTTGTCCAGCCTTACCAAAGAACCTAACCACACACGCCACACATTTCTAAGTTCCGTGTCTCTAGGAAATGAAACAACCATATTAGACACCAACACACTGTACATGTATGATTCTGCACTGACCGCGCCTTTACACAATTACAAAACTACTACCAAAGAATTGAATGTAGCCTACGTTAGTACGTTTGGAAGTCTCAAATGTTCGGCAAACTGGAGAAGTTTCTTATGTATACTGAACAAAAATATAAATGCAACATGTGTTGGTCCCATGTTTCATTATCTGAAACAAAAGATCCCAGAAATGTTCCATACACACAAAAATCTTAATTCTCTCAAATGTTGAGCAAAAATGTGTTTCTCTGTTAGTGAACACTTCTCCTTTAGCAAAATAATCCATCCACCTGACAGGTGTGGCATATCAAGAAGCTGATTAAACAGCATGATCATTTTTTACATTTTATTTAAACTAAGAAAGTCAGTTATGAACAAATTCTTATTTATAATGACGGCCAAACCTGGACGACACTGGGCCAGTTGTGCGCCGCCCTATGGGACTCCCAATCACGGCTGGATGTGATACAGCCTGGATTTGAACCAGGGACTGTAGTGACGCCTCTTGCACTGAGATGCAGTGACTTAGACCGCTGCGCCCATCGAGAGCACCATTACACAGGTACACCTTGTGCTGGGGACGATAAAAGGACACTAAAATGTACAGTTGTCACAACACAATGCCGCAGTTGAGGGAGCGTGCAATTATTATTATTTTTTTAAATTTAATCTTTATTTAACTCTGCAAGTCAGTTAAGAACACATTCTTATTTTCAATGACGGCCTGGGAACAGTGGGTTAACTGCCTGTTCAGGGGCAGAACGACAGATTTGTACCGTGCCACCCCAATTAGCATGCTGACTGCAGGAATGTCCACCAGAGCTGTTGCCAGAGAACTGAATGTTAATTTCTCTAACATAAGCCACCTCCAACTTTGTTTTGGAGAATTTGTGTTGCAGTATATGTACAACCGGCCTCAATCACAGACCACGTGTAACTACTCCAGGCCAAGACCTCCACATCCAGCTTCTTCACCTGCGGGTGAGACCAGCCACAGCCACTGATGAAACTGTGGGTTTGCACAACCACAGAATTTCTGCACAAACTGTCAGAAACCGTCTCAGGGAAGCTCATCTGCGTGCTCGTCGTCCTCACCAGGGTCTTAATCTGACTGCAGTCCGGTGTCGTAACCAACTTCAGTGGGCAAATGCTCACCTTCGATGGCCAATGGCACGCTGGAGAAGTGTGCTCTTCAGAGATGAATCCTGGTTTCAACTGTACCAGGCAGATGGCAGACAGTGCATGGCGTTGTGTTGGCGAGCGGTTTGCTGATGTCAACGTTGTGCACAGTGTACAGTATGGACAGGAATAAGCCAAGAACAACAAACACAATTGCATTTTATCAATGGCAATTTGAATGCACAGACATTCCGTGACGAGATCCTGAGGCCCATTGCCGTGCCATTCGTCTGCCGCCATCACCTCATGTTTCAGCATGATAATGTACGGCCCCATGTCACAAGGATCTGTACACAATTCCTGGAAGCTGTAAATGTCCCAGTTCTTCCATGGCCTGCATACTCACCAGACATGTCAACCATTGAGCATGTTTGGGATGTTCTGGATCGATATGTACGACAGGGTGTTCTAATTTACGCCAATATCCAGCAACTTTGCACAGCCATTGAAGACGACAGGGACAACATTCCACAATCAACAGCCTGATCAACTCTATGCGAAGGAGATGTGTCGATGCACTGCATGATGCAAATGGTGGTCACACCAGATACTGACTGGTTTTCTGATCTACGGCCCTACTTTTTTTTTAAAAAGGTATCCGTGACCAACAGATGCATTTCTTTTAGACTAACATTTTGTCTGCAACAGTGGAGATTTGTATAATCCTTGCTGTCTATCTCTCCGATATTTGCAACATTGTTTCAATATTCAAATTCCATCTCCAACTGTCCCATAGTAATGAAGTGTAATGTTAGGTGTTGGGATGAGAGAGCACATGTTCTATACCGGCAGAAGCGTGCCTCATTAGCTTATTGTTATAGAATGTATCCAAATAAATGTCCCCAGAGAATAGTTTAAATAAATGTCCCCAGAGAATAGTTTAAATAAATGTCCCCAGAGAATAGTTTAAATAAATGTCCCCAGAGAATAGTTTAAATAAATGTCCCCAGAGAATAGTTTAAACAAACTACTGTTGTTGTTCTGTCTGCACTGTTTGACATGACTGTAAATTAGCCCTAGTTGGCTAACAAGGAATAAGAACGTTGCCAGCCAGTATGGCAAGGGAACATTTAGAACGAACGACTGGGTCGCGTCCATACATACAGAACAATGACTGGGTCACGTCCATACATACAGAATAGAGACAATGACTGGGTCACGTCCATACATACAGAACAGAGACAATGACTGGGTCACGTCCATACATACAGAACAGAGACAATGACTGGGTCGCGTCCATACATACATACATACAAGACAATGACTGGGTCGCGTCCACACATACAGAACAATGACTGGGTCACGTCCATACATGCAGAACAATGACTGGGTCGCGTCCACACATACAGAACAGAGACAATGACTGGGTCACGTCCATACATACAGAACAGAGACAATGACTGGGTCGCGTCCATACATACATACATACAAGACAATGACTGGGTCGCGTCCACACATACAGAACAATGACTGGGTCACGTCCATACATGGATCGCAGAACAATGACTGGGTCGCGTCCACACATACAGAACAGAGACAATGACTGGGTCACGTCCATACATACAGAACAGAGACAATGAATGGGTCACGTCCACACATACAGAACAGAGACAATGACTGGGTCGCGTCCATACATGCATACAGAACAATGACTGGGTCACGTCCATACATACAGAACAGAGACAATGACTGGGTCGCGTCCATACATACAGAACAACGACTGGGTCACGTCCATACATGCATACAGAACAATGACTGGGTCACGTCCATACATACAGAACAGAGACAATGACTGGGTCGCGTCCATACATACAGAACAATGACTGGGTCAACGTCCATACATACAGAACAATGACTGGGTCACGTCCATACATACAGAACAATGACTGGGTCACGTCCATACATACAGAACAGAGACAATGACTGGGTCGCGTCCATACATACAGAACAATGACTGGGTCACGTCCATACATACAGAACAGAGACAATGACTGGGTCACGTCCATACATACAGAACAGAGACAATGACTGGGTCACGTCCATACATACAGAACAATGACTGGGTCACGTCCATACATACAGAACAATGACTGGGTCACGTCCATACATACAGAACAGAGACAATGACTGGGTCGCGTCCATACATACAGAACAGAGACAATGACTGGGTCGCGTCCATACATACAGAACAGAGACAATGACTGGGTCGCGTCCATACATACAGAACAGAGACAATGACTGGGTCGCGTCCATACATACAGAACAGAGACAATGACTGGGTCGCGTCCATACATACAGAACAGAGACAATGACTGGGTCGCGTCCATACATACATACATACAGAACAATGACTGGGTCAAGTCCATACATACAGAACAGAGACAATGACTGGGTCACGTCCATACATACAGAACAGAGACAATGACTGGGTCGCGTCCATACATACAGAACAGAGACAATGACTGGGTCGCGTCCATACATACAGAACAGAGACAATGACTGGGTCGCGTCCATACATACATACATACATACATACAGAACAATGACTGGGTCGCGTCCATACATACAGAACAGAGACAATGACTGGGTCACGTCCATACATACAGAACAGAGACAATGACTGGGTCGCGTCCATACATACAGAACAGAGACAATGAATGGGTCACGTCCATACATACATACAGAACAATGACTGGGTCACGTCCATACATACAGAACAGAGACAATGAATGGGTCACGTCCATACATACAGAACAGAGACAACGACTGGGTCACGTCCATACATACATACAGAGACAACGACTGGGTCACGTCCATACATACAGAACAATGACTGGGTCACGTCCATACATACAGAACAGAGACAATGACTGGGTCACGTCCATACATACAGAACAGAGACAATGACTGGGTCACGTCCATACATACAGAACAGAGACAATGACTGGGTCACGTCCATACATACAGAACAGAGACAATGACTGGGTCACGTCCATACATACAGAACAGAGACAATGACTGGGTCACGTCCATACATACAGAACAGAGACAATGACTGGGTCGCGTCCATACATACATACATACAAGACAATGACTGGGTCGCGTCCACACATACAGAACAATGACTGGGTCACGTCCACACATACAGAACAGAGACAATGACTGGGTCACGTCCATACATACAGAACAGAGACAATGACTGGGTCGCGTCCATACATACAGAACAGAGACAATGACTGGGTCACGTCCATACATACAGAACAGAGACAATGACTGGGTCGCGTCCATACATACAGAACAATGACTGGGTCACGTCCATACATACAGAACAGAGACAATGACTGGGTCGCGTCCATACATACAGAACAATGACTGGGTCACGTCCATACATACAGAACAGAGACAATGACTGGGTCGCGTCCATACATACAGAACAATGACTGGGTCACGTCCATACATACAGAACAATGACTGGGTCACGTCCATACATACAGAACAATGACTGGGTCACGTCCATACATACAGAACAGAGACAATGACTGGGTCGCGTCCATACATACAGAACAATGACTGGGTCACGTCCATACATACAGAACAGAGACAATGACTGGGTCACGTCCATACATACAGAACAATGACTGGGTCACGTCCATACATACAGAACAATGACTGGGTCACGTCCATACATACAGAACAGAGACAATGACTGGGTCACGTCCATACATACAGAACAGAGACAATGACTGGGTCGCGTCCATACATACAGAACAGAGACAATGACTGGGTCGCGTCCATACATACAGAACAGAGACAATGACTGGGTCGCGTCCATACATACAGAACAGAGACAATGACTGGGTCGCGTCCATACATACAGAACAGAGACAATGACTGGGTCGCGTCCATACATACATACATACAGAACAATGACTGGGTCGCGTCCATACATACATACATACAGAACAATGACTGGGTCGCGTCCATACATACAGAACAGAGACAATGACTGGGTCACGTCCATACATACAGAACAGAGACAATGACTGGGTCACGTCCATACATACAGAACAGAGACAATGACTGGGTCACGTCCATACATACAGAACAGAGACAATGACTGGGTCGCGTCCATACATACAGAACAGAGACAATGACTGGGTCGCGTCCATACATACATACATACATACATACAGAACAATGACTGGGTCGCGTCCATACATACAGAACAGAGACAATGACTGGGTCACGTCCATACATACAGAACAGAGACAATGACTGGGTCGCGTCCATACATACAGAACAGAGACAATGAATGGGTCACGTCCATACATACATACAGAACAATGACTGGGTCACGTCCATACATACAGAACAGAGACAATGAATGGGTCACGTCCATACATACAGAACAGAGACAACGACTGGGTCACGTCCATACATACATACAGAGACAACGACTGGGTCACGTCCATACATACAGAACAATGACTGGGTCACGTCCATACATACAGAACAGAGACAACGACTGGGTCACGTCCATACATACAGAACAGAGACAATGACTGGGTCACGTCCATACATACAGAACAGAGACAATGACTGGGTCACGTCCATACATACAGAACAGAGACAACGACTGGGTCGCGTCCATACATACAGAACAGAGACAATGACTGGGTCACGTCCATACATACAGAACAGAGACAACGACTGGGTCACGTCCATACATACAGAACAGAGACAACGACTGGGTCGTGTTTCTGGCAACCGAACCAATAGAACAAACGACCAGGCCGTTTAGGTAGCAACCCTAGATTTGTTTCGGGACTAAATCTTGTGGAAAGATGAAATAGTATGAATACAATAATCAAAATAACTTTAATGAAAATATGTCAATCATTATATGAATATGTTGGTAACCCGTAGTATAAAAGTGAGAATGCCATCGAAGCCGGTGTTTGGAGGATATATTGGCAAGGTTCGCTGGTCCAAGACCAACAACACCAGTGCCAATGTATCCTCCTAACACGGCCTCATAGAACAAACAGTAAGCTTACCTTGTCTGCAACTGCTTGTTGGAGTTTTCTGATATGAGGCTGGATAAACTTAACATCAAAATCATCTCCAAGTTCCCTCAGTTTATCAGCTATTACAACTGGGTCAAACCCGTCATCTGCAAAATACGTCAGGTGATCTGTAAGTCATTCATGATCTGGGATCAGTTTACCATCCCCAACTCCTAACTTTACTGTATGATTAGGGTAGAAAACAGTGGCAGGTACTCAATCTTACTCTCTCCAGTCTTACTGACGAACTTCGGTTCTGGAGAGGATCCAACCAAACCGAGCATTGAAAAACAAATTCCGATTCAAAATAATAAAACCCTAGCCTCCTGTTGAGTAGACTGTGTTTCAATTTAATCAATATAATATGCCTGAAGAAATGACAGTTCTCATTGTGAAATTATTACCATCGCCAGGGCCATCAGACTCAATGCCTCCGTACACCTTCCGATTACATACTGGGTTCTGCTCCTCTTCAAAGAAGCAACTAATAATATCAAATGTCTGTTGTTCTATATCTCTCGGAGACATAGTTAAACACCTTCAACAGCGTCCGTGAAACGGAAGACAGATAATTTATGTCGACGGTTCCTCAATCGTGACTAGACGAGTAAATGCGGCACTCCTAGATCTCGTCAACCGGAGATATGGGCTTGCTCCACAGTGCAGCCGAATAACTGATCTACAAATCACCTTCCATCAGAAATAACTACTCATTATTATTTGTATATCAGTCAGTCACAATTTACCCATGATACATTACGGTTTTGCGCTTCTTTGATGATCAAATTAACTGATCTCCAAATCATCTTCCATTATAAATAACTACTCATTATTATTTGTAGATCAGTTATTCACAATTTACCCATGATACATTACGGTTGTGATCTTCTTTGATGAGGTTTAAAGGCGGTTGGCATCCAATAAATGTTTCATTACCGCCCCCTATTAGATTGGAGTATAACGCCCTTATACTTTGCTTAAAAAAATATATATAATAATACTCTACCATATAACACTGCACTCACAAATTCAAAATAACACCACCCAACTCCACTATTTAAATCTATTTAGTCCTACCTCAGTCCAACAACCTGAAAGGATGGAACACCACCACTTACATGCTGACCAGACCGGACACGTCGCGTGCGCGAGCGTTGCAAAATAAATGTAGAAATCCATGTTATTCAATTATTGCACCCACACTGCTCGCGCGCGCCAACGGTAGAAGTCATTCCTATTTCTGACGCAGATCGCGCTGCAAGTCCTGCCTCTCCCATCTCCTCATTGGTTTATAAAAGCAGGTACCCACGTGCCATCTCCTCATTGGTTATAAACACGTGGGTGATTGAAAAATGAACTGTTTTGCCGGTCGTTGTGGTAATACTATGAAAGTTTAGATGCCAATCACCATATAAGTTCAAAGATGAAAAAGCCTGGAAGGAGGAGAGATGACTAGAAACGATTCGGTTGATGTGTGGATTAATTGTCAGAGTAGAGGACCTTGTGCATTTCAGATAAAATAACAACTCAATGTTTATATCCCAGGACAAATTAGCTAGCAACAGCACGCTAGCTAAATAGGACAAATTAGCGTTAGCTAGCATGTGCAGGCTAAGTAGCTAAATTGCCATACATGTTTAATGCTTTTCGACCTGTCCACAAATTAATGTCATTGGTTCAGAGTTTGTTTTGACATTTTAACCTGCGTGTCATGATCGCGTTTGGTGTGGGTTGAAAAATAAATTTATGCACGATAGCACACGATGGCACACGATGGTGCACGATGGTGCACGCGCGCAGCCCGGTTTTGGTTCCATGTGTAACTCTTCTGATGTCAAGTCTCGCACACCAAAATACCTCTCTGCAGCTGCCACCACAACCTCAATGTTCTGCGACTTACGTTCCATCCCTGCAGTACAGTTGATAACCATTGGTATAAATGCTAAAAATCCGATCTTAATTTAAACATATATCACTTGTTGGTTCATCCCTCTGTA
The DNA here is from genome assembly GCF_018296145.1 of Oncorhynchus tshawytscha. Taxonomy (NCBI): domain Eukaryota; kingdom Metazoa; phylum Chordata; class Actinopteri; order Salmoniformes; family Salmonidae; genus Oncorhynchus; species Oncorhynchus tshawytscha. Next base: position 12,029,911 of record NC_056430.1, on the reverse strand, counting down.
CTGGTACAGATCTACTACTCATACCACTCCCCTCAGGATCCCTCCGTCTGTACTGGTACAGATCTACTACTCACACCACTCCCCTCAGGATCCCTCCCCCTTGACCCATCTTCCTCTACTTTCTTCACTGCCTCAGCATATGACAACTTCTGTACTAATCTAACTCTGGAAACGTCAACCTGCCACTCTCACACTTTCCCCAATGCTACACATTCCTTTGTCTCATGCCCTTCTACACAATTTTCACACCTAGGAACCTCCCTCCTACACACTGCTGCCACATAGGAACACCTAGGAACCTCCCTCCTACATACTGCTGCCACATAGGAACACCTAGGAACCTCCCTCCTACAAACTGCTGCCACATAGGAACATCTAGGAACCTCCCTCCTACACACTGATGCCACATGCCCATAAGCTTGACACCTGTAACAACGTAATGTATTCGGCATAAAAACTTCTACAGGATAACTTATATATCCTAACATCACTTTGTCGAGCAAAGACTCAACATCAAAACTCAAAAGAACAGACAATGACTCTTCTGTTTCACCACTCACACCACCCTGTCTGCGTTGCACCAAACGACAAGCATCACAAACACTGAGAATCTTCCCCTTCAGTTGGTCAACTTCTACATTTACTGCTACCCCAGTAATCATTCCTTTCAATGGCACCCTTTTCTTGAGAGGAAAACAATTCACATTTCTTGCCCCCATTCGTTTAACGCGGAGCACCTTCTCCCTCTGACCAGCAGAAACAAACAATTATCACAAGACCTTTTCTGGTTACCCTCACCGATTCCACAGCACCCAACTCTGTTTTCACCCACCATGAAACCACAAATGAATCAGCCAAAAGGCAAAGGTCCACTTTTTCCAAAAACTTCACTCCTACTGTCACAAACTCATCTTTATCCTGACCCTCGCTGCAAGCCTCAGGCTCCGAGAACTTCACCACACCTACTACCTCCGATACTTCGACCTCATTCACATCCATGTCTCCTCTTGTCTTCAGCTCACTCTGTTGACACTTTCTACCGTTCTTCTTTAACAAACCATCTCCCTTTTTTCTGCCATTTTTAACCGACTCAAGCTCACCTTCTTCCTCCCTCTCTCTCTTAGACCTCCTCTGCCTCTCTTTTTCCCTCCATTCCAAGTATACTTCTCCTTACGATAATACTGCACTTCTCCTGACATACATCTTGTTATTGCCTTTTCAAGGGATGCCATTTAACCGGCTGTCACAATCTCTGTACAATCAGCAGGAACCCCTAGGGATGTCGGCCTTCTTTGCCTTCGGACAAAATACGCTATAGTGTGCAACTGCAGCCTCTTACGGTTTTGATCCTCTCAAACACAGCCTTTGTATTCACTCTCTGTCTTGCATATCCTCGCCTCCTTTATCCTCGCCTCCTTCTCAAAACCCATTGGAGGAGAAGGTCAGAGTGGAGGGACCTCTGGCTTTTAAATCAAATCTAATTTTATTGGTTACATACACGTGTTTAGCAGATGTTATTGCGGGTATAGCAAAATGCTTGTGTTTCTAGCTCCAACAGTGCAGTAATATCTAACAAGTAATATCTAAGAATTTCACAACAAATACCCAATACACACAAATCTAAGTAAAGGGATGGAATTAAGAATATATAAATATATGGAGGAGCAATGTCACAGCGGCATAGACTAAGATACAGTAGAATGGTATAGAATGCAGTATATACATATGAGATGAGTAATGCGAGATATGTAAACATTATTAAAGTGACTAGTGTTCCTTTTATTAAAGTGGTCGGTGATTTCAAGTCTATTTATATCGGCAGTCTGATGGCCTTGAGATAGAAGCTGTTTTTCAGTCTCTCTGTCCCAGCTTTGATGTACCTGTACTGACCTCGCCTTCTGGATGATAACGGGGTGAACAGGCAGCAGCTTGGGTGGTTGTTGTCCTTGATCTTTTTGGCCTTCCTGTGACATTGGGTGCTGTAGCTGTCCTGGAGGGCAGGTAGACCGCACCACCTTCTGGAGAGCCCTGTGGTTGCGGGCGGTGCAGTTGCCATACCAAGCAGTGATACAGCCCGATAGGATGCTCTCAATTGTGCATCTATAAAAGTTTGTGAGCGCTTTAGGTGCCAAGCAAAATTTCTTCAGGTTTAAGAGGCGCTGTTGAGCCTTCTTCTCCACACTGTCTGTGTGGGTGGACCATTTCAGTTTGTCAGTGATGTGTACACCGAGGAACTTTTAGTCATCAATCTAGTAAGAGGGCAATATTTACTTAATGTAGTAGTGTCCCCCCCCCTTGGAAGGCCTTTCACCTGGAATTGTTTATTTATGTCTGAGAAGAAAAAAAACTTTTCAACCCATATGATCTAGTATTTTATTTATTCAACCTTTATTTAAGGGATAGTCAGTTAAGGCCAAATTCTTATTTACAATGATGTAAAAGTATAACAAAAATATACAAATATGATGGGTTCTGACTCCTAAACTTGAAATATTGTTAATTATCTGGTATCCTATGGAAATGAGGAGTGGCATAGTCTGCTTTCTACAACAGAAGTTAATGGTTATCTGTAGGAGAAATGTATATGGTGGAGGCAATTAAGCTTGGAATGTACTGAGTAAAGGAAAGGCCATCACATCGTTGCAGTCACTGATAAGATAAAGGTGGAGAGATGTGGTTTAGTGAGGAATGGAGGTCAGGTCACATTGAGGGAGAAGGAACAGTTTTTTTTTAACCTTTATTTAACTAGGCAGGTCTGTAAAGAACAAATTCTTATTTTTAATGACAGCCCAGGAACAGTGGGTTAACTGCCTGTTCAGGGGCAGAATGACAGATTTGTACCTTGTCAGCTCTGGGATTTGAAATTGCAACCTTCTGTTACTAGTCCAACACTCTAACCACTAGGCTACCCTGCCGCCCCAGTTTATTGCCCGCATCAATAAACTTCCTGCTTAGCAATAAAGATGTCATGTTCGAGGGAAGGAGAAAGCTTCACCCAAATTGGGGTATATATACTACCACTGATGGAACCATGTCTTTGTCTTATGCAGCTGTATGACCCAGTGGGTGAAGGAACTTGGTTAAAGCTTTTATAAATGTATATTTAGAACCTAACAATAGAATCAAATACATGTAAATGAATAAGCCTTGTCCTACTTTATAATATGTCCATATATAGTTATAAATCTGTTTTAGGAACATTTACCCAAATATATTTGAAAGTTTTTATTACTTTACCAAATATATCATGACATTAGTGATAGTCAAACTCTATTAAATTTGTGAACATCTGGGCTCCTGAGTGGTGCAGTGTTCTAAGACACTGGATCACAGTGCTAGAGGTGTCACTACAGACCTGGGTTCGATCCCAGGCTGTATCACAACTGGCCATGATCAGGAGTCCTGTAGGGCGGCGCACAATTGGTCTTCCATTTTTACTTGTCTCATTGCGCTCTCGTGACTCTTTGTGGCGGCCCGGGCGCCTGCAGGCTGAACGGTGTTTCCTCTGACACATTGGTGCGGCTGGCTTCCGGGTTAAGCAGGTGGGTGTTAAAGAAGCACTGTTTGGCGGGTCATGTTTTGGAGGACACAAGACTAGAACTCCAGCCTGTTGGGGAGTCGCAGCGATGGGACAAGATCGAAATTGGGAGTTTTTTTTGTTGTTGTGAAAGTCTAAATGACCATTTAAACAGTGTGCATCCCTTCAATAGACAAGGGGAGAAGGGCTATGTAAAGGGCTCGGTTTTATCGTTCTGAGCATATGCAATGTGTCTGCCTCCTCCGAAATCTTTGACTTCCACACAAAATTACTTCTTTATTTATTTTAGGTTTAAGGAAGTGTATAGATCGCATTGTTTATCGTAGAGCTATGAAAGCTATTCAGCGATTGCTTTGCCATATCTGTGCCATTAAGCAGTCGAGCTGGATTTTAAAAAATCCCTCTCCTTTGACCTAACGTTGCAGTGAAGTGATATAAGTGGATGTAATGATGCCGCCGACCACCAGATTGAGACAAATGCAAGTTTATTAGACAAAGGACATTTGCATGGTCCTAGAAAGGTCTGGATGGCTGTCTTCTGACTTTAATTCAATAAAATAAGTTATATAAACATATACAGTACCAGTCAGAAGTTTAGGCACACCTACTCATTCAAGGGTTTTAATTTAATTTATTTTGACTATTTTCTACATTGTAGAACAGTGAAACAACAAAACTATGAAATAACACATATGGAATCATGTAGTAACCAAAAAAGAGTTAAACAAATCAGAAATCGGAATATATTTTATATTTGAGATTCTTAAAAGTATACACCCTTTGCCTTGACAGCTTTACACGCTCTTGGCATTCTCTCAACCATCTTCACCTGTACTGCTTTTCCAACATTCTTGAAGGAGTTCCCACATATGCTGAGCACCACTAAGCGCAAACCAGACGGCATATCACTGCAGAATGCTGTGGTAGCCATGCTGGTTAAGTATGTCTTGAATTCTAAATTAATCACAGTGTCACCAGCAAAGCACCCCCACACTTTCTCCTCCATGCTTCACGGTGGGAACCACACATGCGGAGATCATCCGTTCACCTACTCTGTGTCTCACAAAGACACAGTGGTTGGAACCAAAAATCTCAAATTTGGACTCATCAGACTAAAGGACAGATTTCCACCAGTCTAATGTCCATAGCTCATGTTTCTTGGCCCAAACAAGTCTCTTCTTATTATTGGTGTCCGTTAGTAGTGGTTTCTTTGCAGCAATTCAACCATGAAGGCCTGATTCACGCAGTCTCCTCTGAACAGTTGATGTTGAGATGTGTCTGTTACTTGAAGTCTGAAGTTTGTGCTGCAATTTCTGAGGCTGGTAACTCTAATGAACTTATCCTCTGCAGCATAGGTAACTCTGGGTCTTCCTTTCCTGTGTCGGTCCTCATGAGAGCCAGTTTCATCACAGCGCTTGTATCACGTTTTAGGGAAGACCCAGATGCAGACAGTGTCGAATTAACAAAAGTGTATTACTAGAACAGGGGCAGGCAAAACGACAGGTCAAGGGCAGGCAGAGGTCAGTAATCCAGATCAGAGTCAAAAGGTACAGAACGGCAGGCAGTCTCAGGGTCAGGGCAGGCAGAGGTCAGTAATCCAGATCAGAGTCAAAAGGTACAGAACGGCAGGCACTCTCAGGGTCAGGACAGGCAGAGGTCAGTAATCCAGATCAGAGTCAAAAGGTACAGAACAGCAGGCAGTCTCAGGGTCAGGACAGGCAGAGGTCAATAATCCAGGGCGGTGTTACTAGGTACAGAAAGGCAGGCTAGAAAACAAGAACTATAGAAAAAAGACTGGAGTAAGGGGGAAACCGCTGCTAGGCTTGACAGACTAAATGAACTGGCAACAGACAAACAGAGAACACAGGTATAAATACACTGTCGATAATGGGGAAGATGGGAGACACCTGGAGGGGGGTGGAGACAAGCACAAAGACAGTTGAAACAGATCAAGGTGTGACACCTTTATAATTTTTGCGACTGCACTTGAAGAAACTTTCAAAGTTCTTGAAATATTCTGGATTGACTGACCTTCATGTCTTAAAGTAATGATGGACTGTCGTTTCTCTTTGCTTATTTGAGTTGTTCTTGCCATAATATGGACTTGGTCTTTTACCCAATAGAGGTATCTTCTGTATACCACCACTACTTTGTCACAACACAACTGATTGACTCAAACGCATTAAGAAGGAAAGAAATTGCACAAATTAACTTTTAACAAGGCACACCTGTTAATTGCATTCCAGGTGACTACCTCATGAAGTTGGATGAGAGAATGCCAAGAGTGTGCAAAGCTGTCATCAACGCAAAGGGTGGCAACTTTGATAAACTCAAATCTAAAATATATTTGATTTGTTTAACACTTTTTTGTTTACTGCATGATTCCATATGTTTTACACGTGGTCTGCCACTGCGAGGACGATCAGCTGTCCGTCCTGTCTCTCTGTAGCGCTGTCTTAGGCGTCTCACAGTACGGACATTGCAATTTATTGCCCTGGCCACATATGCAGACCTCATGCCTCCTTGCAGCATGCATAAGTCACGTTCATGCAGATAAGCAGGGACCCTGGGTATCTTTCTTTTGGTGTTTGTCAGAGTCAGTAGAAAGGCCTCTTTAGTGTCCTAGGTTTGCATAACTGTGACCTTAATTGCCTACCGTCTGTAAGCTGTTAGTGTCTTAATGACCGTTCCACAGGTTCATGTTCATTAATTGTTTATGGTTCATTGAACAAGCATGGGAAACAGAGTTTAAACCATTTACGGTGAAGACCTGTGAAGTTATATGGATTTTTACAAATTATCTTTGAAAGACAGGGTCCTGAAAAAGGGACATTTATTTTTTTGCTGAGTTTATATATATGTAACTAAACACACCAAATGGTCAGAAGTATATGGACACTCCTTCAAATTAGTGGTTTCGGCTATTTCAGCCCCACTCGTTCCTGACAGGTGTATAACATTTGAGTACACAGCCATACAAACATTGGCAGTATAATGGCCTTACTGAAGAGCTCAGTGACTTTCAACATGGCGCCGTCATAGGATGCCACCTTTCCAACAAGTCAGTTAGTGAAATTTCTGCCCTGCTAGAGAGCTGCCCTGATCAACTCTAAGTGCTGTTATTGTGAAGTGGAGACGTCTACGAGCAACAACGGCTCAGCCACGAAGTGGTAGGCCACACAAGCTTATAGAACGGGACGGCCGAGTGCTGAAGCGTGTAGCGTTGCAACACTCACTACCGAGTTCAGAACTGCCTCTGGAAGCAACGTCAGCACAAGAATTGTTTATCGGGAGCTTCATTAAATTGGTTTCCATGGCCGAGCAGCCACACAAAAGCCTAAGCGTTGGCTGGAGTGGTGTAAAGCTCGTCAACAATTGGACTCTGGAGCAGTGGAAACCTGTTCTCTGGAGTGATGAATAACGTTTCACCATCTGGCAGTCCGACGGGCGAATCTGGGTTTGGCGGATGCCAAGAGAACGCTACCTGCCTGAACGCATAGTACCAACTGTAAAGTTTTCACATCTGTGGCAGACTTTTTCAGGCCTATTTACTTATTTGTGACCCACAGTCTGGATTCGGGTCCTATGTAGCAAAATTTGAAATTGGGTACATTGGATAAAAGTAGAGAGACTCAGAGTTAGAAAATGGTATATCATACACTGTAGTTGAGGAACAATGGAAAAGTAATTCTGCTTTAAAAGTTTCTAAACTTGTTACCCCACTTTTGAGAAAATGGCCTGTGGATGTTTTGGCACACCTACTAGAGAGCTCTTCTTTGTCTACACCCATTCAGCATCGTTCACATCCTATCAAATCAAATCAAATCAAATGTATTTATATAGCCCTTCGTACATCAGCTGATATCTCAAAGTGCTGTACAGAAACCCAGCCTAAAAACCCAAACAGCAAGCAATGCAGGTGTAGAAGCACGGTGGCTAGGAAAATCTCCCTAGAAAGGCCAAAACCTAGGAAGAAACCTAGAGAGGAACCAGGCTATGTGGGGTGGCCAGTCCTCTTCTGGCTGTGCCGGGTGGAGATTATAACAGAACATGGCCAAGATGTTCAAATGTTCATAAATGACCAGCAAGGTCCAATAATAAGGCAGAACAGTTGAAACTGGAGCAGCAGCACGGCCAGGTGGACTGGGGACAGCAAGGAGTCATCATGTCAGGTAGTCCTGAGGCATGGTCCTAGGGCTCAGGTCCTCCGAGAGAGAGAAAGAAAGAGAGAAAGAGAGAATTAGAAAGAGCACACTTAAATTCACACAGGACACCGAATAGGACAGGAGAGGTACTCCAGATATAACAAACTGACCCTAGCCCCCCGACACAAACTACTGCAGCATAAACACTGGAGGCTGAGACAGGAGGGGTCAGGAGACATTGTGGCCCCATCCGAGGACACCCCCGGACAGGGCCAAACAGGAAGGATATGACCCCACCCACTTTGCCAAAGCACAGCCCCCACACCACTAGAGGGATATCTTCAACCACCAACTTACCATCCTGAGACAAGGCTGAGTATAGCCCACAAAGATCTCCGCCACGGCACAACCCAAGGGGGGGGTGCCAACCCAGACAGGATGATCATATCAGTGACTCAACCCACTCAGGTGACGCACCCAGGGATGGTATGAGAGAGCCCCAGTAAGCCAGTGACTCAGCCCTTGAGGCTAGAGGCAGAGAATCCCAGTGGAAAGAGGGGAACCGGCCAGGCAGAGACAGCAAGGGCGGTTCGTTGCTCCAGAGCCTTTCCGTTCACCTTCCCACTCATGGGTCAGACTACACTCAATCATATGACCCACTGAAGAGATGAGTCTTCAGTAAAGACTTAAAGGTTGAGACCGAGTTTGCGTCTCTGACATGGGTAGGCAGACCGTTCCATAAAAATGGAGCTCTATAGGGGAAAGCCCCGCCTCCAGCCGTTTGCTTAGAAATTCTAGGGACAATTAGGAGGCCTGCGTCTTGTGACCGTAGCGTACGTGTAGGTACATGTACGGCAGGACCAAATCAGAGAGATAGGTAGGAGCAAGCCCATGTAATGCTTTGTAGGTTAGCAGTAAAACCTTGAAATCAGCCCTTGCTTTGACAGGAAGCCAATGTAGGGAGGCTAGCACTGGAGTAATATGATCAAATTTTTTGGTTCTAGTCAGGATTCTAGCAGCCGTGTTTAGCACTAACTGAAGTTTATTTAGTGCTTTATCCGGGTATCCGGAAAGTAAAGCATTGCAGTAGTCTAACCTAGAAGTGACAAAAGCATGGATTATTTTTTCTGCATCATTTTTGGACAAAGTTTCTGATTTTTGCAATGTTACGTAGCTCCAAAATGCAGGTGCTTCAGCTTTCTGTGGTGGTGGTCTAAGGGTAGAGCTTGAAAATTCTAGCCCCTTGGGTGCTGCAATAGAGTTACATTAGAAGTGCCCATCCAAGAAGGCTCAAGGTCATTGGCCAAAGATAAAATGATGTCAAATCACGTTAAATCTACTGTAGCTTTGATTGGAATGATCATGTCAACATCATACTTAGCTAGCAGTCATCATCATGAATCAAGTCAACAATCTACTGACAAATCCTGTTAAATCCTTATATGAAGAGAAATTATAGATAAAACGTATCAGTGCTCATCGGCCATTGGACATAAACATTACACAATAAGTTGGAAATCGACTATTCCGCAATGAGTGGTCTGGAAGGAATCAGTGGCTAACTGCCATCATTGCAAAGCAATCATTTGCCTGCTATTCAGTGGAGTGGCTGTATGGTACCAAGTCTAAGATTAAGGGTCTCTTTTCCTAGTTTAAAATTATAAACATTCAACATTGGCCATGCTGTCAATGAAGTATGATTTGTGCCATGCACAAAACAACTGTTAACTCTAAATGGCACACTCTGACTTTAGTGAGTTCACGACAAATAGGAAATCGGGATAAACGAGCTACAACTGGGAAAATATGTTTTGAAATTTCATTCAAGTCAGAAATGTAAATCGCGAACTCTGACCTCTTTCTAGAGCTATGACCTGAAGATCAATGACGTCATCATGATTCAACTTTTTTTTTCTTTGAGACCCTAGTTGTCTTGAAAGCACCATAAATCCAGAGAATGCCAGACTTTGACAAAGTTTGATGACAAAATTTGCCCACAAAAATCCTCTGCGCCACCTTCCTGTTCAAGTGAGCACAGCACAACAAGGTGAGTTCAAAAATGTATTTTATGCTGCTGCATAAATGATGTAATATGCCAGGTAGTGTATACTGTAGCTTGGAAAGTAATACTCAGTGTATGTTGTGTAGTAAGCTGTTAGTAGCCCATGTGCCTCACCCTAATAATTTGGTCTATTTTCACTTCTTAATTTTGCCTACTGTTCTGACTTGGTGGTGCACATGTAGCCTATAACCTGTTTTTGAGAAATGTAATCATCAAATATTTTAAGAGCTTTAATTGTCTGCTTATATGCCCCCTTTATTTATCCTACGGTTATGACTCGGTGTACAGGGAGAACACTGTAAGAATGGCCCATGTTCTGAATGCTGTCGCTGTACATTTTAAAAGTGCTGAACAAATAGTTATATTGACTACGTCCGTCCAAGCTCGCTCATTAATGTCTTAATTTTAATTACGGATGGCCTCTTATCCTTTTGTTGTCCCCTTTTGCCTTAGTTTGTACTTCTCAATTGTCAGTAGAAACCACATTTGTTTAAGCAAGTCAGCCATTGCAGCTGTTTTTTTTAAAGGCAGTAAATGAGGCTGAATGAACTGTTTTGCTGCCAGACAAGGCTCCACTGATAGCCAGGTGTACTGTAGCAGTGGTAAGGTGTAGGCTCTAACAGTTTGTGGGCACCGTTATAGTGTAATTAATGTATTGTTTAGTGTTGTGTAGTGGCTTTGCTGGCATGCATCCCACATTTTTCTTTTTTGGGCCTCACCAAGATTTACATGCTAAAATCGCCACTGATCGACATGTCTGTATACAGTTGTCGCAGTGACATCATGAACATTCTATTGTCGTCCGATATAAAACTTATCGTTGGCGTTATGAAAAAGTATACACACAAAAACAACAGGCTGCATGACATCTGCACCAATAAACCCATCTGATTAAAAATGAATTTAGTATTTGTCAATCTAGCAAACCAGGCAAAATAAAGCAACTTTCTAAACAATGTTTTGGTTCATTTCTAGCTTGCTAGCTAGCTAGGTAACGTTAAGTTAGCCGGCAATCCAGTTCAAATAATGGCCATATCATATAGCTGACAATGTCTTCACTTTAGCTAATTTGTACTCATTATTACAGGAAAATAAACTCACAACAAGATCATTATTTACAAGTTAACGGCGAGCTAATTACAGAAAATAGCTTACTGTTACTTACTGTGAGTGTGCCGAAATAAAAGCAGGGCATTCTACTGGAGAATTTTAGAACTTGGTCACTGTCTCTTTGGCCTAACGTTATATCCTCATTTGACTTTAGTGCAGGTCATGTTGTTCTTCACATTACAGTCTCTGTTAAACACACTATATCAAATAAAGAAAAGTGTATTCGTCAAATGCGTGGGATACAGATGCACATGCGTGGGATACGGTACATTGACATGGTTACTTGCATAGTGGAGTCTTGTAGCTAAACAATGTACCATAATCCCAACTCATAACGTTACCACCCTGCATGAATCTACAGGTAGCTAAAGCTAACCAACTAGGTTCAATGTTAGCTAGCTAGCTAACATTAGGCTATAACTAGCAATACAAATGGCTCTGAGATATGAATAATATTACTACACAGATCATACACGTAACGTTAGATAGCTAGCTAACAGTACGGTTTAACTTGCAATAAAAAATACTTTCTGACAAAATTAGAAACGTATAATATCTGAAAATGTAGCTAACTAGAATCTCTTCACATGGATGAACGCTTTTCCTTCTCTGTCACAGATGCCATGGTTGCCGTTAGTTTGAAGATGTAATCCGGAGACAGGTGTATTATACAACTTATTCCATTTGCAATCAAACGCCTGAATTTTCTCCATCTCCTTACCTGTCATATTCTGCTTCCACCGGCCTTTCCAATGATTTAGAAACTCAGTCCCCCAGAAAGTGTAGAGCCTTAACAACACTTTTGCAGTTCTTTGTGATATCTTTTAAAAAAGCAGCATTAGAAAGGATTCCCAAGATATACTAACCAGGTCATATTATAGACAGAAGCGTGCTACATGGCAGACTAATCCAAACTCATCTCTCGGCATGTCCAGCCCATCAATTATCTCAGCCAATCATGGCTAGCGGGAAGGTTCCTGACTTTTTCCATCGCTAAACCAACTAGGTTCGTAATTTAACATTTGTATTCGTATTTACAGATAGCATACAAGTTTGTTATTAATTAAAACCTCTTGAGCTTACTTGAGACGCAGACGTCCCACCTAGAGCTCTAGAAATGCACATGCGCGACGCTACACGCTAATAGTATTAGTTAAAACGCAAACGTTCATTAAAATACACATGTTTGGTATTGAAATAAAGCTACAGTCATTGTGAATCTAGCCACCGTGTCAGATTTTTAAAATGCTTTTCGGCGAAAGCATGAGAAGCTATTATCTGATAGCATGCAACACCCCAAAAGACCCGTAGGGGATGTAAACAAAAGAATTAGCATAGTCGGCGCTACACAAACCGCACAATAAAATATAAAACATTAATTACCTTTGACCATCTTCTTTCTTTGGACACCTTGATGTCCCATAATCAATACTGGGTCTTTTTTTGGATTAAATCGGTCCATATATAGCCTAGATATCGATCTATGAAGACTGTGTGAAAAACGGAAAAAAAGAGCGTTTCATAACGTAACGTCATTTTTTAAAAGTTAAAAATTCGACGATAAACTTTCACAAAACACTTCGAAATACCTTTCTAATGCAACTTTAGGTATAACTACACGTTAATAAGCTATAAAAATCATCAGGAGGCGATGTAAATTCGATAGCCTGCCGTGTGGAAAAATGTCCGGAAAAACACAGAGACAATGCCTCGGGTCGGTGGTCGGAGAGAATCGGTTCCCTTTGGTCGGATCTACCAAGAATCAATTCAGATTCAAATGAGGAGACTCTATACACCCTGTGGAAGCTGTAGGTACTGCAAGCTTGGCCTCATATATTACGGTTCACCTTTAACAATTCATGGGAGTGGCGCATGGATATTTTTTCCCATCTCCAGTGATCAGATTTTCCTGCGCTTTTCGATGAAACAGACGTTCTGTTATAGTCACAGCCGTGATTTAAACAGTTTTGGAAACGTCTGAGTGTTTTCTATCCACACATACTAATCATATGCATATACTATATTCCTGGCCTGAGTAGCAGGACGCCAAAATGTTGCGCGATTTTTAACAGAATTTCCGAAAAAGTAGGGGGGAAGCTTAACAGGTTTTAAGGACCATGAACGTTCACACGTTACAGAAGTCATTTCACGTTCAAATGTCTCTCCTGTGAAGTAGTGACGCGTGACACACGCCCAGTTTCAATGCCCCATTATTGACTCTGAGTGTAACAGAACACATACCAGTCTACTGTACCCGTTTGTGTTTCCAGATGAACATAGTTTATTGTATGGTTACACAACACATCCTCGTGATCAGTCTTAATTTATGAGATTTTCAGCACAAAAAAAAAATGTTTTGGGGTGCTGAAGAATGTATCGAGAAACTTGTCCACCTGGCTGTTGAGTGCAGAAACGACCAGACGGTTGTCTACAAGGAACAGCCCTCAAATCCAACATCCCTTCGAACATCGCCACAGCGCCAAAGCCTGCTAAACCAACTGCTATCACCCAACAAAAGAAGAGGTTCACCATCTGAAGAACATTCTGGAAACTGCCTGGAACATTCAACCAACACAACATCCATATTCAGTTAGAGTGATGTTGTAGTACAATACAGTATGCTCACAACTGCATTGTGCTATTGATATTGCTAGCTGTTGTACATATGTAAATAATGGTGTTTTATATCATATTTTTTTACAAGTGTACTGTCAAGTGACTAAATGATTCCAGCTGCATCAGAAACCAATTAAGTGTTGACTTTAACTTCTTGATCAATTCATTAAATATATTTGGATAAACTAGCTTCATTAAGACTTAAAACAAATGATGCGGAGGAGTTAGTGAATCATTTACACTTTGCTGGCATTTAAACATGTTTCAATTTAAACCGTAGATTAGTCAATATAGCGAATAAGTAGACATGGCTTGTATTCAAAGACGACGTTTTGAAGTCCGAGGTGATTTTACACAGCAGTAGGCAGGAAACGTTATGGCAATGTATGTTATACAGTATATACAGTGCATTCGCAAAGTATTAAGACCCCTTGTCTTTTTCCACATTTTGTTACACTACAGCCTTTGTTCTAAAAATGGATTAAATAAAAACAATTTCCTCATCAATCTACTCACAATACCCCATAATGACAAATCAAAAACAAGATTTTTATGAAATGTTTGCAATAATCACAAAGCAAAAACAGTTTTTTAAAAATGTTTTCAAATTTCTAAAAAAAAAAGAAGAAACAATTCAGACCCTTCGCTATGAGTCTCAAAATTGATCTCAGCTGCTCCACAATGTTTTCATTGTTCATCCTTGAGATGTTTCTACAACTTGAATGGAGTCCAACTGTGGTAAATTCAATTGATTGGATATGACTTGGAAAGGCACACCTGTCTATATGAGGTCCCACATTTGACAGTGCATGTCAAAGCAAAAACCAAGCAATGAGGTCAAAGGAATTGTCCGTAGAGCTCCAATACAGGATTGTGTCGAGGCACAGATCTGGGGAAGAGTACCAAAACAATTCTGACACATTGAAGGTCCCCAAGAACATAGTGGCCTCCATCATTCTTAAATGGTTGAAGTTTGGAACCACCAAGACTCTTCCTAGAGCTGGCCGCCCGGCCAAACTGAGCAATCGGGGGGAAAAGGGCCTTGGTCAGGGAGGTGACCAAGAACACTATGGTCTGACAGAGCATCAGAGTTCATCTGTGGAGATGGGAGAACCTTCCAGAAGGACAGCCATCTCTGCAGCACTCCACCAATCAGGCCTTTATGGTGGAGTGGCCAGAAACTCCCCAAATACAGGTGTGCCAAGCTTGTAGCGACATACCCAAGAAGACTCAAGGCTGTAAATTGCTGCCAAAGGTGCTTCAACAAAGTACTGAGTAAAGGGTCATTTACTTTTAAGTAAATGTGATATTTCCGTTTTTTTATTTTCACAAAATCTGTTTTTGCTTTGTCATCGTGGGGTATTGTGTGGAGGTTGATGAGGGGGAACAAAAACTATGGAATCAATTTTAGAATACGGCTGTAACATAATGTGGAAAAAGTCATGGGGTCTGAATACTTTTCGAATGCACAGTAAAGTAGAAGAAAAATATACTACTAATGATTATAATAAATACTACAGTTCTACAAAGGGAATACTTGCATATGGTGTGTTTGGCAGTGGCGGTCGGTGCTGTTTAAGATAAGGGAGGACAATGATTGCTTTCATGAGAATGGCCTTATTTCTATTACAGCATTTTGGATGACTGTCATTTATATTCCATTCACCCAGTTCAATGTAACATCGATAGGTTTAGGATACTAAAATGTTCCCTCTACCCATTGTTAAAATGGCCAGCCTCAGTCAGCTGATTCTAGCCATCCTTTCTGGTTAGTTCTAGTTGGGCAGCTTATTCAGAGGACCCCCACTTTTGTTAGTGTCTTATTGGTCAAGGTCATGCCAAATACTTATCACCACATCTCCTTCAGCCCACCAGTGGCCTTTAATCCCAGGACTTCAGTTTCAGTTAGTCTATGACCCCAGCACGCTGTGTGGTCAGAAACGTGCTTTCCCCGTCCTGATGAGCTCTTCCACAGTTTTCCCCCCAACTGAACTTTTCCTCCTATGGACTGAATCCCTGTATGTCTGATATTTAATTGTGTATGCATCTAAACAAGCACATAGTTAAGTTATCACTGGACGTGATTCTCAGTTATCTGAACCATGAGTGGTCAGATGTGTGTTTGATGTGTGTGTGAGTGTGGAAATGTTCCATTAAACTCCCCTTAACGTGGACATCTGTCTCATCCTTGTTCTGACCGGACATTCTATACTGGTTACTACCGGCCTTAATCCAGCACTAAGGTTTCTTATTATATTCATGGTCATTTGATTCCCCACAACCCTACCCCTTCTTTTCACCCATCATGAGGTTGCTACAACCTAGCCTATGAATTAAAATTTACAACGTAGATGCACACAGGTTGAGAGGGAAATTTGAGGCAACAAACAGTGACACATGGACAGACAGTGACACATTCAATACTGCCTTGCACACTGTCGCCTGCATCTAGCTGATCTAGGGTGTAATCAGTAGTCCAACAGCAAACAAGAGTTTCTATTGGACAAATTCAGGTATGTTTTTCCCTGTTTCCTTCCATTTGCTTCCGTTTAAGAAATGTTTTGCAACAGAATTGCTGGAATGAATACACCCCTGATCATGCATAAACACAGTTCACTTTCATAGCAGCCACGTAGTATTCCTTCTCACATCTATGTGCTCTCCCGCCTCACCGTTTCACTTCTTTTTTGGACTTCAATGCACAACACATCAGCTTTATGTGACCAGGCAAGCCATATCATAACCACTACACACAGCCTACCTCGTTGTCACCATATTAGCTAAAGTAACTTCATATGCAGCATAGCTAATAGAACTAACACGAAAGTAAACCCACTACAATCATGCAGTAACTTTAGAGTGTACAGTCAGTAAGCAGTTTAGCACTTACACCGGCGGGCCCCAGTGGCAATAAATTAGTAAAACCAAAAGCTTACCTTGACTTGGAAGAGTTCCAGTGTTGTGTTGGATAGTCATAGCCAGCTAGCTAACATAGCACCCCTCCATTTGAGCAGGGTGTTTGAGTAGGCTAAACTAGCTAGTTGTGTTTGCTAGCTAAATACGTGAAATAGAAAAATAACTATCTCTCTCTTGCTTCTCCTTCATTATGGAAGATTGTTGTTCAAAACTGTTCAACTATAGTCTTTCTCTCTCTGTGAGTCAACTACTTACAACATTTTATGCACTGCAGTGCTAGCTAGCTGAAGCTTATGCTTCATTCTCTGATCCTTTGATTGGGTGTACAACATGTCAGTTCATGCTGTAAGAGCTCTGATATGTTGCAGGACGTCTTTCAAAAGTTGTCATAATTACTGTGTAAGTCTATGGAAGGGGGGAGAGAACCATCAGCCTCCTAGGTTTTGTATTGAAGTCAATGTACGCAGAGGAGGAAGTAAGCTAGCTGTCCTCAGGCTACACCATGGTGCTACCCTACAGAGTTCTGTTGAGGCTACTGTAGACCTTCATAGCAAAAAAAGTGTTTTAATCAATTATTTGGTGACATGCGTTTATATTGGAGACAGGTTTATAGCAGTGAATGCCATCTATTAATTTACAGTTGTAGTACTTCTAAGTAGCCAGGGACAATGAATTGTTCTCACTTTATGATAGAACATTCTGATTTGTCTGCTTGACTGTGATGCTCTTTGCCTGAATTGTTAGGATTTTGTTGTTGATCACAATAAAACTACTTATTTTGCTCAAACAGAAATATAATTAAATTGTGTTTTCTTTGATAAGATGAATGTAGCCGAGAACAGAACATTCTGTTTTCTGCCTGAGTGTGGCGCTGTTTAACATATTTTTCTGGAATATCTTGTGAACAGAAAAAAACCCGATTTATTTTACTTAACTAGAGATTGAAATAAATGGTGTTTCTTTAAAAAGATTGGGCTGGCTGACATGGACTGTTTCCTCACCTTATTATCCTTGTGGTTATCCATGGTTGCTGGTTATTTACCAGGAAACAACAAGTGAAAATAAAACAAGGACTGAAGCAATAGACTCCTTATTTTACTCAGAGTGAATGAAATTGTGTATTTTTTTTAAAAGATGGACCTGGCTGACAAGAAATATACATTCAGAGACACAGACACAGAGGCTGATTATCTTTCTGTACATCCCTTTATTAACAATGCTGGTTGCCATGGTTAACACAAACACAGGACTTTGAATGCTAGCTGAATTGACTCAGAAAAGTAACATAAGCAGGCCTACAGTATTACAGCGAGGTCAAACAGGTGTGTGTGTGTGTGTGTGTGTTCGTCAGATTATCCAGTGTCCACAGCAACACTATTGATTATTCTTTACCTCCAGTACATGTGGTGTACTATGATCTTAGCCATGCTGTCACTAACCCTCATCTTTTCTCTGTCTCCCATTCAGCCTGAGGCTCTTGGACAGTGACTGAGGACACCCTGGCCTGACACCAGGATGTGCCTGTCCCAATCCCACATGGCCTCCCTCTTATCTTTATGATGAGCCTGCTACTAGTTCTGTTGTGTTTTCCTTGTTTAGTGTTGGTCAGGACGTGAGCTGGGTGAGCATTCTATGTTGTGTGTCTAGTTTGTCCGTTTCTATGTATGGCCTGATATGGTTCTCAATCAGAGGCAGGTGTTAGTCATTGTCTCTGATTGGGAACCATATTTAGGTAGCTTGTTTTGTGTTGGGGTTTGTGGGTGATTATTTCTGTGTCTGTGTTTGTTTCACCACACAGGACTGTTTCGGTTTTCACATTTATTGTTTTGTAAATGTGTAGTGTTCTCGGTATTCGTCTTTATTAAAGATGTTTAACACTCTCCACGCTGCGCTTTGGTCCTCTCCTTCCCAGGAAGAAAGCTGTTACAATTGCTCTTTCCTTATTGAAATGATGAATATGTGTTTTATTTTCAAGTAATAATGTTAGATTTAATGTATGCTTTTATATTTAGAGATTCACAAGTATTTAGTTTTTTGGGAACAAAGGGATGGAGGTTTTGGAAGATGGTGAAAAAGGGAGAAAGTAGAACATATTCTGAATAAATTTGGAGTGGGGCTTGCACAAGCCTTCTGGAAAATCTGGTGAAGGAGAAGATGGCGAATAAGGAGAAAACACCTCTGCTGTTTTCAACCAAGATCTCAGCGATCATTGCCTGCATCCGTAATGGGTCTGCAGTCAAACAACCACCCCTCATCACTGTCAAACGCTCCCTAAAACCATTCAGCGAGCAGGCCTTTCTAATCGACCTGGCCCTGGTATGCTGGAAGGATATCGACCTCATCCCATTAGTAGAGAATGCCTGGGTACTCTTTAAAAGTGCCTTCCTCACCATCTTAAATAAGCATGCCCCATTCAAAAAATGTAGAACCAGGAACAGATATAGCCTTTGGTTCTCTCCAGACCTGACTGTCCTTGATTAGCACATAAACATCCTGTGGTGTTCTGCATTAGCATCGAACAGCCCCTGTGATATGCAACTTTTCAGGGAAGTTAGGAATAAATATACACAGGCAGTTAGGAAAGCTAAGGTTAGCTTTTTCAAACAGAAATTTGCATCCTGTAGCACAAACTCAAAAAGGTTCTGGGACACTGTGAAGTCCATGGAGAATAAGAGCACCTCCTCCCAGCTGCCCACTGCTCTGAGGCTAGGAAACACTGTTACCACTGATAAATCCACTATAATTGAGAATTTCAATAAGCATTTTTCTACGGCTGGCCATGCTTTCCACCTGGCTACCCCTACCCCGATCAACAGCCCTCCACTCCCCACAGCAACTCGCCTAAGCCTCCCCATTTCTCCTTCACCCAAATCCAGATAGCTGATGTTCTGAAAGAGCTGCAAAATCTGGACCCCTACTAATCAGCTGGGCTAGACAAACTGGACCCTCGGATCTGCCGAAATTGTTGCAACCCCTATCACTAGCCTGTCTGTTCAACCTCTCTTTCGTATCGTCTGGGATTCCCAAAGATTGGAAAGCTGCCGCGGTCATCCCCCTCTTCAAAGGGGGTGACACTCTAGACCCAAACTGCTACAGACCTATATCTATCCTACCCTGCCTTTCTAAGGTCTTTGAAAGCCAAGTTAACAAACAGACTACCGATCATTTCTAATCCCACCGTACCTTCTCCGCTATGCAATCTGGTTTCAGAGCTGGTCATGGGTGCACCTCAGCCATGCCCAAGGTCCTGAACGATATCATAACCGCCATCAATAAGAGACATTACTGTGCAGCCGTATTCATCAACCTGGCCAAGGCGTTTGACTCTGTCAATCACCACATTCTTATCAGCAGAGTCAACAGCCTTGGTTTCTCAAATGCTTGACTCGCCTGGTTCACAAACTACTTATATGATAGAGTTCAGTGTGTCAAATCGGGGGGCCTGTTGTCCGGACCTCTGGCAGTCTCTATGGGGGTGCCACAGGGTTAAATTCTTGGGCCGACTCTCTTCTCTGTATACATCAATGATGTCGCTCTTGCTGCTGGTGATTCTCTGATCCACCTCTACGCAGACTACACCATTCTGTATACCTCTGGCCCTTCTTTGGACACTGCGTTAACTAACCTCCAGACGAGCTTCAATGCCATTCAACTCTCCTTCCATAGCCTCCAACTGCTCTTAAATGCAAGTTAAACTAAATGCTCTTCAACCGATCTCTTCCCTCACCAGCCTGCCCATCCAGCATCACTACTCTGGACGGTTCTGACTTAGAATATGTGGACAACTACAAATACCTAGGTGTCTGGTTAGACTGTAAACTCTCCTTCCAGACTCACATTAAGCATCTCCAATCCAAAATTAAATCTAGAATCGGCTTCCTATTTCGCAACAAAGCATCCTTCACCCATGCTGCCAAACATACACACGTAAAACTGACCATCCTACTTATCCTCGACTTCGGCGATGTCATTTACAAAATAGCCTCCAACACTCTACTCAACAAATTGGATGCAGTCTATCACAGTGCCATCCGTTTTGTCACCAACGCCCCATATACTACCCACCACTGCAACCTGTATGCTCTCGTTGGTTGGCCCTCGCTTCATACTCGTCGCCAAACCCACTGGCTCCAGGTCATCTACAAGTCTCTGCTAGGTAAAGCCCCACCTTATCTCAGCTTACTGGTCACCATTTATTTATTTATTTAATTTGACCTTTATTTAACCAGGTTGGCTAGTTGAGAGCAAGTTCTCATTTGCAACTGCGACCTGGCCAAGATAAAGCAAAGCAGTTTGACACATACAACAACAGAGTTACACATGGAATAAACAAACACACAGTCAATAATACAGCAGAAAATGTCTATATACAGTATGTGCAAATGAGGTAGGAAACCTCATAAGGCAATAATAATGCCATGGTAGCGAAGTCATTACAATATAGCAATTAAACACTGGAATGGTAGATGTGCAGAATAGCCTGGCGGTTAGGGCATTGGACTAGTAACCGAAATGTTGCTAGATCGAATCCCTGAGCTGACAAGGTACAACTCTGTTGTTCTGCCCCTGAACAAGGCAGTTCCTAGGCCGTCATTGAAAATAAGTATTTGTTCTTAACTGACTTGCCTAGTTAAAGGTAAAATTTAAAAAATATGGTACATAGAGCACTGCAGTTATACTGCACTCCAACTGTAGTTACACTGCAAAATTACTGCAGTAAATAAAAAAAACATACTGTAGTTACACTGCAATCTTTTTCTTAAGGGTAGACTAGGAGGGTGGAAATGATTTTGACACATGCCATATAGCTAGCTATCGGGGTTAAGATTTGTATTTAGAGGTTCACAAGTATTTCGTTTTTTGGGAACAAGGGGATGGAGGTTTTGGAAGATGGCGAAAATAAGACAAAAAGGGAGAAAGTAGAACATATTCTGAATAATTTTGGAGTGGGGATTGCACAAGCCTTCTGGAAGTTCTGATGAAGGAGAAGATGGTGAATGAAGAGAAAATTGGAATATGTTTTGATGGAATACGGAATGGAGGATCACACAGACCTTTTGGAAGAGATAGAGAAGCAAAGGGAATGTGAGGAGAGTGAGGGAGAAGTAATTGTGGTGGCAGGTGCAGTGATGACCGCGGAGAAGGAGCTGTGTGTAGGGGGAAGCGCCGTGGTGTGGTGAGAAGTGTTGGCATCAAGTGTAAAAAAAGAGCGATTCGTGCTGTAGTAGCTCAGGAGATGGAACATGATGAGTGTATAGATGTAGTACCTGCGGTGAGGACCGCCGAGTCGGGCCTTGTCCCGAGGATTTAAAGGATGTTTCTGGTCCAGTGGGAGTGAGGTTTGTGGAGCGAATGAATCCTTGCATTTTGGCTGACCCATATGTGGTGTCTGATTGGATGGAGATGAGGTTGGGTACTGTTGAGTTGGTGAGAGTAACTGGGAGTGGATTAGCGCTGATTTATTGTGTTTCTTCAGTCCAGAGGGACCGGACCACGCGATTAGGGACAAGAAATGTGACGTGTTTTGCTCACCGGAGCAGGGCACCATTGAATGAACCAATAAAATTCCTGACATCTGTGATGCCTGCCGTTTGGTCCAGTGGAGAGCCTGGGGAAACGGAGAAGACCTTTTCTGTCCCGCTGAGTTTTGATGTAAAGTCTTTTCCCAATAAGGTCAATTTAGAAAGTGTAAGTTATCTTGTGAGAGCTTTTGTTCTGAAAATACTTGTTATACTTGTGTTTTAGGTGTCAATTGTATGGGGATGTTGCAGCAGTGTAGGAAGGAGATTCCTAGATGTGAGAAGTGATCAGGAGGGCATGAGATTAAGAAATGTGTAGTATCGGTGGGGAAGGTTGTGTGTGTGTTAGCTGTGGGGGTGCCCATTGGTTTAGAGATCAGAGGTGTTCGGTGAGAGAAAGGCAGGTTGAGGTTGCCAGGGTTACAGTAGTACAGAAAGTGTTTATGCCGAAGCAGTGAAGAGAGTGGTAGAGGAAGATGGATATGGGATGATGGATCCTGAGAGGATTCCTGTGGATAGGCAGAGACCAAGAGAGAGTGATGGGAAGAATATGTGCTTCAGTAAGGTGGGTTAGCATTCATAGCCATGGTTGTCAATTAAACTGCAGAAATGGATTGGATGTCCAGGAAAAGAGGTTGTGGTGGCTGCTGTAGAGAAGGCTTGCAAAGTTTCGCCAAGTTCACTAAAGTAGGGGCGATCAATGAGTAGGCTGAGCTATTCTACACGCAACCGACCGAAGACCAGAGAAATGACAGTCCATCATTACTTTAAGACATGAAGGTCAGTCAATCTTCAAGTGCAGTTGCAAAAACCATCAAGCGCTATGATGAAACTGGCTCTCATGAGGACCGCCACAGGAAAGGAAGACCCAAAGTTACCTCTGCTGCAGAGGATAAGTCCATTAGAGTTAACTACACCTCATATTGAAGCCCAGATAAATGCTTCACAGAGTTCAAGTAACAGACACATCTCAACATCAACTGTTCAGAGGAGACTGCGTGAATTAGGCATTCATGGTCGAATTGAAACACAAGCAATGGACATTAGACCGTTGGAAATATGTCCTTTGGTCTGATGAGTCCAAATTTGGTTCCAACCACCATGTCTTTGTGAGACGCAGAGTAGGTAAACGGATGATCCCTGCATGTGTGATTCCCACTGTAAAGCATGGAGGAGGAGTTGTGATGTAGTGGGAGTGCTTTGCTGGTGACACTGTCTGTGATTTATTTAGAATTCAAGGCACACTTAACCAGCATGGCTACCACAGCATTCTGCAGCGATACGCCATCCCATCTGGTTTGCGTTTATCATTTGTATTTCAACTGGACAATGACCCAACACACCTCCAGGCTGTGTAAGGTCTATTTGACCAAGAAGGAGAGTGATGGATTTCTGCATCAGACGATCTGGCCTCCACAATCACCCGACCTTCAACCCAATTGAGATGGTTTGGGATGAGTTGGACCACAGAGTTAAGGAAAAGCAGCCAACAAGTGCACAGCATATGTGGGAACTCCTTCAAGACTGTTGGAAAGCATTCCAGGTGAAGCTGGTTGAGAGAATGCCAAGAGTGTGCAAAGCTGTCATCAAGGCAGAGGGATGACTACATTGAAGAATCTACCATCTAAAATATATTCCGATTTGTTTAACACTTTTTTGGTTACCACATGATTCCATATTTGTTATTTCATAGTTTTGATGTCTTCACTATTATTCTACAATGTAGAAAATCGAAAAAATAAAGAAAAACCCTTGAATGAGTAGGTGTGTCCAAACTTTTGACTGGTACTGTATCAAAAGTAAATGTAATTGCTAAAATATACTTACAGTGCATTCGGAAAGTATTCAGACCTATTGGCTTTTTTCACTGTTTGTTACGTTACAGCCTTCTTCTAAAATTGATTACACATTTTTTTTCCCACATCTACACACAATACCCCATAATGACAAAGCAAAAACTTTTTTTTTTTACATTTCACATTTACATAAGTATTCAGACTCTTTATTCAGTAGTTTGTTGAAGCACCTTCGGCAGCAATTACAGCCTTGAGTGTTCTTGGGTATGACGCTTCAAGCTTGGCACAACTGTATTTGGGGAGTTTCTCCCATTTTTCTCTGCAGATCCCCTCAAGCTCGGTCAGATTGGATGGGGGAGCGTTGCTGCACAGCTATTTTCAGGTCTCTCCAGAGATGTTTGATTGGGTTCAAGTCCAGGCTCTGGCTGGTCCACTCAAGGACATTCAGAGACTTGTCCCGAAGCCACTCCTGCATTGTCTTGGTTGTGTGCTTAGGTTTGTTGTCCTGTTGAAAGGTGAACCTTTGCCCTAGTCTGAGCTCGTGAGCACTCTAGAGCAGGTTTTCATCAAGGATCTCTCTGAACTTTGCTCCATTAATCTTTGCCTAGATCCTGACTAGTCTCCCAGTCCCTGCTGCTGAAAACCATCCCCACAGCATGATGCGGCCACCACGTTTCACCTTGGTGCCAGGTTTCCTCCAGACGTGACGCTTGGCATTCAGGCCAAAGAGTTCAATCTTGGTTTCATCAGACCAGAGAGTCTTGTTTCTCATGGTCTGAGAGTCCTTTGGGTGCCTTTTGGCAAACTCCAAGCGGGCTGTCATGTTCCTTTTACTGAGGAGTGGCTTCCGTTTGGCCACTCTAGCATAAAGGCCTGATTGGTGGAGTGCTGCAGAGATGGTTGCCCAAAATGTTTTTGTACCCTTCCCCAGATCTGTGCCTTGATAGAGTCCTGTCTCGGCGCTCTACAGACAATTCCTTCGACCTCATGGCTTGGTTTTTGCTCTGACATGCACTGTCAACTGTGGGACCTCATATAGACAGGTGTGTGCCTTTCCAAATCATGTCCGTTCAATTGAATTTACCACAGGTGGACTCCATTCAAGTTGTTGGAACATCTCAAAGCTGATCAATCAAAACAGGATGCACCGGAGCTCAATTTCGAGTCTGATATGTAAATAAGGGTTTTCTGTTTTTAATTTTTAATACATTAGCAAACATTTCTTAAAACCTGTTTTTCCTTTGTCATTAAAGGGTATTGTGTGTCGATTGCTGAGAATTATTATTTTTTAAATCCATTTTACAATAAGGCTGAAACGTAATAAAATGTGGAAAGAGTCAAGGGGTCTGAATTCTTTCCGAAGCCACTGTAAGTATCAAAAGTCAAAGTTTAAATTCAAATTCCTTATATTAAGCAAACCAGAGGGCACAATTTTTTTTGTGTGTTTTTTTTTGTTGATGGATAGCCAGGGGCACACTCAGACATCCATTTCAGCATGTTTTGAGAGTCGAGCAAGAGTCAACTTCTTTCCACTCCAACCACATGAGTCGGAGTCAACTTCGAAAATTCTGGAGTCCAGCACCACTAATTTGAGTGTCCCGGATTTGTTTACTGTGTTATCTTGGTGCAGACTATGAGGCGATGGGTTGGTTATTTAGCAACAACAACAAAAACACGCATGCAACTATGGGGGAAAACAGATTGTTGACAACATTTCAACTATATTTTGTCTCCAATGTTTATTGAAAACATAAGTAAATGTGCACAATGAGCACTTGCAATGCAGAAGCATGGTGGCTAGGAAAAACTCCCTAGAAAGGCAGGAACCTAGGAAGAAACCTAGAGAGGAACCAGGCTCTGAGGGGTGGCCAGTCCTCTTCTGGATGTGCCGGGTGGAGATTATAACAGAACATGGCCAAGATGTTCAAACGTTCATAGATGACTATCAGGGTCAAATAATAATAATCACAGTGGTTGTAGAGGGTGCAACCGGTCAGCACCTCAGGAGTAAATGTCAGTTGGCTTTTCATAGCCAATCTTTCAGAGTTAGAGACAGCAGGTGCAGTAGAGAGAGTCGAAAACAGCAGGTCTGGGACAAGGTAGCTCGTCCGGTGAACAGGTCAGGGTTCCATAGCGGCAGGAAGAACAGTTGAAACTGGAGCAGCAGCAGCACCAGGTGGACTGGGGACAGCAAGGAGGCATAAGGCTAGGTAGTCCTGAGGCGTGGTCCCAGGGAGAGAGAGAGAATTAGAGGGAGCATACTTAAATTCACACAGGACACCGGATAAGACAGGAGAAGTACTACTGCAGCGTAGATACTGGAGGCTGAGACAGGAGGGGTCGGGAGACACTGTGGCCCTGTCCGACGATATTCCCAGACAGGACCAACCAGGCAGGATATAACCCCACCAACTTTGTCAAAGCACAGCCCCCACACCACTAGAAGGATATCTTCAAACCATCAACTTACTACCCTGAGACAAGGCTAAGTATAGCCACAAAGATCTCCCCCCGGCATGAAACCGAGGTGGCACGAAACCGAGGGGGCGCCAACCCAGACAGGAAGATCACATCAGTGACTCAACCCACTCAAGCCAGTGACTCAGCCCCCGTAATAGGGTTAGAGGCAGAGAATACCAGTGGAGAGAGGAAACCGGCCAGGCAGAGACAGCAAGGGCGGTTCGTTGCTCCAGTGCCTTTCCGTTCACCTTCACACCCCTGGGCCAGACTACAGTCAATCATAGGACCTACTGAAGAGACAAGTTTTCAATAAAGACTTAAAGGTCGATTCTGAGTCTACATCTCTCACATGGATAGGCAGAACCTTCCATTACAATGGAGCGCTGTGGGAGAAAACACTGCCTCCAGCTGTTTGCTTCGAAATTCTAGGGACAATTAGGAGGCCTGTGTCTTGTGACTGTAGCGTACTTGTAGATATATACGGCAGGACCAAATCGGAGAGATAGGTAGGAGCAAGCCCATGTAATGCTTTGTAGGTTAGCAGTAAAACCTTGAAATCAGCCCTTGCCTTAACAGGAAGCCAATGTAGAGAGGTTAGCACTGGAGTAATATGATCACATTTTTTGGGTTCTAGTCAAGATTCTAGCACGCCGTGTTTAGCACTAACTGAAGTCTATTTAGTGCCTTATTCCGTTAAAGTAGAGCATTGCAGTAGTCTAATCTTGAAGTGACAAAAGCATGGATTAGCTTTTATGCATCATTTTTGGACCAAAAGTCTCTGATTTTTGCAATGTTATGAAGATGGAAAAAAGCTGTCCTTGAAATATTCTTGATATGTTCGTCAAAAGAGGGATCAGGGTTCAGAGTAACACACAGGTCCTTCACAGTTTTATTTGAGATAACAGTACACCATCTAGATTAATTGTCAGGTCCAACAGAAAATCTCTTTGTTTCTTGGGACCTAGAACTAGCATCTCTGTTTTGTCCGAGTTTAAAAGTAAAACATTTGCCGCCTTCCACTTCCTTATGTCTGAAACACAGGCTTCCAGCGAGGGCAATTTTGGAGCTTCACCATGTTTCATCAAAATGTACAGCTGTGTATCGTCCGCATAGCAGTGAAAGTTGACATTATGTTTCCGAATGACATCACCAAGAGGTAAAATATATCGTGAACTTGTCCGTGTAGACCAATTACGGTTTCCAATCTCTCCAAAAGAATGTGGTGATCGATGGTTTCAAAAGCAGCACTAAGGTCTAGGTCACGAGGACAGATGCAGAGCCTTGGTCTGGCGCCATTAAAAGGTAATTTACCTCTTTCACGAGTGCAGTCTCAATACTATGATGGGGTCTAAATTGTTTGTCTTCAGGAAGGCAATGAGTTGCTGCGCAACAGCTTGTTAACATTTTTTTGACAGGAATGGGAGATTTAATTCAGTTCGATAGTTTTTAGGTTTTCTGGACTGAAGCGTTTCGTATAGATTGTCTTCAAACAATCTATAATCTATGCTGCACAACAGCTTTTACAAGCTTTTTTTTCAGCTTTTTTTTTTTTGAGAGGAATGGGAGATTCTATACAGGCCGATAGTTTATAATATTTTCTGTGGTCAAGGTTTGGCTTTTTCAAGAGAGGCTTTATTACTGCCACTTTTAGTGAGTTTGGTACACATCCGGTGGATAGAGAGCTGTTTATTATGTTCAACATAGGAGGGCCAAGCACAGGAAGCAGCTCTTTCAGTAGTTTCATTGGAATAGGGTCCAGTCTGCAGCTTGAAGGTTTAGAGGCCATGACTATTTTCATGAATGTGTCAAGAGATACAGGATTAAAAACTTGAGTGTCTCCCTTGATCCTAAGTCCTGTTTGTGTTGTGTAGACTCAGGACAACTGAGCTTTAGAGAAATACGCAGATTCAAAGAGGAGTCCGTAATTTGCTTTCTAATGATCTTTTCATCAAAGAGGTTCATGAATTTATCACTGCTGAAGTGAAAGCCATCCTCTCTTAGGAATGCTGCTTTTTAGTTCTCTTTGTGACAGTATCAAAAATACATTTAGGATTGTTCTTATTCTCCTCAATTAAGTTGGAAGAATAGGATGATCGAGCAGCAGTAAGGGCTCTACGATATTGAACGGTACTGTCTTTCCAAGCTATTTGGAAAGCTTCCAGTTTGGTGGAGCACCATTTCCATCCCAATTTTCTGGAAGCCTCCTTCAGGACTCAGTTATTGTCTGAATACCAGGGAGCTAGATTCATATGACTTATGGTTTTTGTTTTTAGGGGTGCGACTGCATCTAGGGTATTACGCAAGGCTACATTTAGTTCCTCAGTTAGGTGGTTAACCGATTTTTGTACTCTGACGTCCTTGGATAGGTGGAGAGAGTCTCTAAGGGCATATAGGAATCTTTAGGAAGGTCCAAGAATTTATAGCACGGCTTTTGATGATCCTTGGTTGGGGTCTAAACAGATTATTTGAAGCGATTGCAAATGTAATAAGATGGTGGTCCAATAGTCCAGGAATATAAGGAAAAACATTAAGATCCACAACATTTATTCCATGGGACAAAACTAGGTCCAGAGTATGACTGTGGCAGTGAGTAGGTCTGGAGACAAAACCTACTGACGATGGCTCCGAAAGCCTTTTGGAGTGGGTCTGTGGACTTTTCCATGTGAATATTAAAGTCACCAAAAATGTGAATATTATCTGCCATGACTACATGGTCCGATAGGAATTCAGGGAACTCAGTGAGGAACGCTGTATACGTCCCAGGAGGCCTGTAAACAGTGGCTATAAAAAGTGATTGAGTAGGCTGCAGAGATTTCATGACTAGAAATTCAAAAGATGCAAATGCAGTCATTTTTTTGTAAATTTTAATTTGCTATCGTAAATGATACAAACACTTCCGCCTTTGCGGGATGCGCTGAAGACATGGTTACTGGTGTAACTAGGAGGAGAGGCCTTATTTAACACAGTAAATTCATCAGGCTTAAGCCATGTTTCAGTCAGGCCAATCACAACAAGATTATGATCAGTAATTAGTTCATTGGAAGTGAGGGATCTAACTTAAGTAGCCCTAGTTTGAGATGTGAGATATCACAATCTCTTTCAATAATGACAGCAATGGAGGAGGTCTTTATTCTAGTGAGTTGCTAAAGCGAATACCGCCATGTTTAGTTTTGCCCAACCTAGGTCGAGGCACAGACACGATCTCAATGGGGAACGCTGAGCTGACTACACTGACTATGTCAGTGGCAGACTCCACTAAGCTGGCCGGCTGGACAGCTTGCAGACTGGCATGCATCCTATCTCATTGTGGAGCATAAGGAGTTAGAGCCCTGTCTATGTTCATAGGTAAGATGAGAGCACCCCTCCAGCTAGGATGGAGTCCGTCACTCCTCAGCAGGCCAGGCTTGGTCCTGTTTGTGGATGAGTCCCAGAATGTGGGAACACATATATGCATGATGTTCACACATAACTTAAAGAAAATGGGCCTCACAATGGGCCGCAGGATCTCGTCATAAGCCCACCGCCACCATGGAGCCAGCTGTTCACAACGATAACATCAGCAAACCGCTCGCCCACACGACGACATTCACGTGGTCTGCGGGTGAAAGGCCGGCTGGACGTACTGCCAAATTCTCAAAAATTATGTTGGAGGTGGCTTACGGTAGAGAAATGAACAATAAATGATCTGTCAACAGCTCTGGTGGACATTCCTGAAGCTTGCCAATTGCACGCTCCCTCAAAACTTGAGACATCTGTGGCATTGTGTTGCGTGACAAAACTGCACATTTTAGAGTGACAATTTATTGTCCCCAGCACAAGGTGCACCTGTGTAATGATCATGCTGTTTAATCAGCTTCTTGATATGCCATACCTGTCAGGTAGGTCAGGTAGATGGATTCCTTTGGTAAAGGAGGAAATGCTCACTAACAGGGATGTAAACCAATTTATACACGAAATGTGAGAGAAATAATATTTTTGTGCATGTGGAAAAATGTCTAGGATGTTTAATTTCAGCTCATGAAACATGGGACCAACACTACATGTTGCATTTATATTTTAGTTCAGTGTATTTGCAGCAGGCACTGCCAAAATTGTGGGCCCTTCAGACTATAGGCTATACAATGTAAAACAATCAACAGCTTTTTTTAAAGAAGCTTACTTTAGGGGCCTTTGTTAATGTGGCATAAACACAACCATTCATGACGTTTTCATCTCATTGTCAAACAATCACTTAATAACAAAGGCGCTCCTGCAGGCTACCCGCACATGGCCACTCACAAAATAATTTCAGCATCCTAACCCCAACAGAGCACTTGTGCATCCGCAATTTGATGAATGGAAAGAGACATTGCAATGACATTATGCGATTGCCTCCACTTGTAGCCGGAATTGATGCATCCACTGTCCACGAGCGCCTCGTTCTCGGCCACTGATCTTGCCTTTTGCTGGAGCGTCTCCACCACTCATCTCCTGAAACCGCAACACAATTTGTAGCATATACCACCCGGTTTCCAGACAATTCGTAAATGTTTCATGCGGCTGACATAAATAATGGTATAATAGCCTATAGTTTATTAGTAATGTTGCATTGATTGTGATAGGCTCACGTTTTACCGGTACGGCGTATCCCCAGGATTTATTTTGACGGGATGTCGTACCTGACCGTACTAACTTACTTTCACCCCTGGTATCAAAATGAAACTAGCTGAAGCAAGTCACTTACGATTCCCCAAATGGCAGTTCCGAGTCATTGTTAGCGACAACGACATGTTCCCCCTCCCCTGACATATATAGTAGGAAAGTAACACTTTTACCTCAGAGGAATAGGGGAAACCAGCCATTTAAGAATCTATACTTGTACTGATCTGTGTGTGTGCATATTGGTACCACTAGGTGCAGCTACTAGACTGGTGTTGGACAGGTTGGCACTTGACAGTGCATCATCCAACCTGCATGCCACGAAGGCGTGTGGAAAATGTACAGAATAGATCAAATGCATGACAAACTTCTGTTACATACCCTACATTATTCATCTCATATGTATACGTATATACTGTACTCTATATCATCTACTGCATCCTTATGTAATACATGTATCACTAGCCACTTTAACTATGCCACTTTGTTTACATACTCATCTCATATGTATATACTGCACTCAATACCATCTACTGTATCTTGCCTATGCTGCTCTGTACCATCACTCATTCATATATCTTTATGTACATATTCTTTATCCCCTTACACTTGTGTCTATAAGGTAGTCGTTTTGGAATTGTTAGCTAGATTACTTGTTGGTTATTACTGCATTGTCGGAACTAGAAGCACAAGCATTTCGCTACACTCGCACTAACATCTGCTAACCATGTGTATGTGACAAATAAAATTTGATTTGATTTGATTTACAAATAAAGTAGACCTAGACTTGGCCTACAGTAGGCCACATCTGGTTGATTATTGATTTTTGGGGCAAGTGAACCAATACTACGGTTTATTCAGATAATAAGATTCGATATAATCATAAAGCAATAGGATCCCTAAACACATTTATTTTCTGATAGGATATATTCGACATAAATTATTATTTTTGTTTTTGTCTACCTAGGGGCAAGGACAATAGGTGGGCGTGGTCAATAGTGAAAGTTAGTAGAACTTTTCCTTGTGAAAGTGCGCCTGCGCAGACTGCTACACTAAAAACCTACCGCTGAACTCCAGCCGCCTCGCTTACAGCATGGAAAGGAAAGGTAACCTGCCCAAAGAATAGGGATGCTAAATGAATAGTATCAGTGAATTCGCACAGTAATACGCCAACATACTGAGACTACACTGTTGATTTTGGACATATGACTGTTATTAAAGGTGTTGTCATTTTTTGCTAAACTGAACAATAGCGAACCACGCGTTGTAGCTGGCTAGCCACCACATGCTAACTAAAATGAGCTGTAAAAGCTAGCTAAGCATTGCTAATTTGCACAGCGCTTATTAAGTGGGGGGGGGGGGGGTAAGGACACCGCTGACGCTTAAACAGACTAGCAAAACTAAAACTAACCACTGCTTTAACCAAACCCTTACTCAGATTGTATAAATACATTCTGGAAATAAATATCGGTTTGGGCGTCAGGCGTGCCCTGGTGTTTTCAGCATGAGTCCAAGTCAACGTCGACCATCTCAGTTTGCTTCATCCTGATTTCTGACGTTTATAAACAGATTATTAAACTCGTTCGTGTAATTGAATAAACAAAACCCACCTGTTAACTAACTATAACTAGTTATATTTTGTAGCTAGCTAAGTCTGTCCATTTTTTAGCAACTGTCGTTATCGCTAACGATAGTTATCAGTATATGTGCTGCTATTTTAGTTACCTCCACACTTGTAATTTATGCAACCACTTTGTATCCCTGGTTTTCGCTATGCAAAAAAGTCTCACTGGTGTTTTGGCTATAGCCTGCGATCAATATTATATGTAACTAGCTAGCTCGATACACCGCCTGCTAGCTAACTAATATTTTCATGAAAGTGAGGGTTCTCCTGAATTAAATGGTATTTTGTCATCTATCCCCGTGACAGTTCTTGCACTGCAGGCGAGGAAGAAAAGGACAAAGACTAAGAAACCCGGCAAAAAGTGAGTACCTAGCTAGTAACTTTTGTTGGTTAGCCATATGAACTGTCGAGTGCTTCTCTCCCTTACGAAAAAAAACCATTGCAGTCAAGAGTGCAGTATACCTGCAGTTATTCTCCAATTACTGCTTTCAAAATACCAGTCTACTGCAGTTTCAAAACATCAATATTTTTTTGTAAAGGCTGTGCATAACTGATTTGAAAGTGTAGGGTCAGCTGGGCAGCACGTGGGCAGTCATGCACTGCCATGACAGTCCAGACATGGAACTGGTGAACATTAGATAAAGCAATAATTTATGTACACTATATTTCTGTATAGCACTTTGACATCTGCTGATGTAAAATGGGAATTATAAATATGTTTGATTGATGACTATATATACTTTCTATATGTAAATGTATGTGGACTCCCCTTCAAATTAGTAGATTTGGCTATTTCAGCCTCAACCGTTGTTGAAAGTTGTATATAATCAAACATACAGCCATGCAATCTTCACAGACAAACATTGGTAGTAGAATGGCCTTACTGAAGAGCTCAGAGATTTTCAACGTCATAGGATGCCAGCTTTCCAACAAGTAATTTCGCCAAATGTCTGAGCAGCTAGAGCTGCCCAGGTCAACTGTAAGTGCTGTTATTGTGAACTGGACACGTCTAGGAGCAATAACGGCTCAGACGTAAAGTGGTAGGCCACAAGCTCAAAGAATGGCACCGCCAAGTGCTGAAAATGGTCTGCCCTCTATTGCAACACTCACTACCGAGTTGCTTCCAGAGATAGTATGGAACATCAGCACAATAACAGTTTTTTGGGAGCTTCATGAAATGGGTTTCCATTGCCGAGCAGCTGCACACAAGCCTAAGATCACCATGCGCAATGCCAAGCGTCAGCTGGAGTGGTGGAAAGGTTGCTGCCATTGGACTCTGGAGCAGTGGAAACGCGTTCTTTTGAATGATGAATCACTCTTCATTCATTCTAGATGATTCTGTGCTTCCAACTTTGTGGCAACAGTTTAGGGAAGGCCCTTTCCTGTGTCAGCACGACAATTCCCTCATGCACAAAGCAAGGGCCGTGTAGAAATTGTTTGTCTATCAGTATGGAAGAAATTGACTGGCTTGCACAGAGCCCTGACCTCAACCCTGTTGAACACCTTTGGGATGAATTGGAACGTCGACTGCGAGCCAAGACTAATCGCCCAACATATTTATAATTCCCATTTTACATCAGCAGATGTCAAAGTGCTATACAGAAATATAGTGTACATAAATTATTGCTTTATCTAATGTTCACCAGTTCCATGTCTAACATCAGTGCCCAATCTCACTAATGCTCTTGTGGCTGAATAGAAGCAAGTCCCCCGCAGCAATGTTCCAACATCTAGTGGAAAGCCTTCCATTGACATAATTCAAATGTAAAAGTATGCTTTATAGAGGTTAAAATCTTGTTAGTGTTCACCATTTTGCTAGCTCAATCTTGCAGAGCTCTGGCAAATTTAGGCTCCAAATTTCCACCCTGTTAGGATTGTGCACCAACAGGTTTGGAAATGCATCAACTAAATGAAGTTGTTGTTTTTCTGAAAATCAAATGTTTTTTTTCTCATAAATATACAGTACCAGTCAAAAGTTTGGATACACCTACTCATTCAAACGCTTTTCTTTATTTGTACTATTTTCTACATTGTGGAATAGTGAAGACATCGAAACTATGAAATAACACATATGGAATCATGTAGTAACCAAAAGTGTTAAAACAAATCTAAATATATTTTATATTTGAGATTCTTCAAAGTAGCCACCCTTTGCCTTGATGACAGCTTTGCACGCTCGTGCTATTCTCTCAATCAGCTTCATGAGGAATGCTTTTCCAACAGTCTTGAACAGTTTTACTGACAGTTGTAGCTGCTTTGTATGATGTATTATTGTCTCTACCATCTTGACCTTTGTGCTGTTGACTTTGCCCAATATTTGTACCATGTTTTTGAGTTGCTACTAGAGGTTGACCGATCATGATTTTTCAACAACCATACCGATTATTGGAGGACCAAAAAAAGCTGATACCTATTAATCGGCATATTTTTATATGTTTCGTAATAATGATTACAACAATACTGAATGAACACTTTTATTTTAACTTAATGTAATACATAAATATAAATCAATTTAGTCTCAAATAAATAATGAAACATGTTCAATTTTGTTTAAATAATGCAAAAACACAGTGTTGGAGAAGTACAAGTGCAGTATGTGTCATGTAAAAAAAGATAACGTTTAACCTCTCTAGGGATCTGGCCAACAGCCAGTGAGATTGCAGAGCGCCAAATTCAATTACAGAAATACTAATTATAACAATTCAGAAAACAAAACATATTTTACATAGGTTTAAAGATTAACTTCTTGTTAAACCAACCACAGTGTCATATTTATGAAATGCTTTTCGGCGAAAGCATACCTAGCCCAGAACATAGCCCAGTTGACAAATTATTACAAACAGTAACCAGCCAAGCAGAAGCGTTACAAAACTCAGAAATAGAGAAAATGAATCCCTTACCTTTGATTATCTTCATATGGTGGCAATCAGAAGACATTCATTTACTCAATAAATGTTCCTTTTGTTCGATGAATTCTCTTTATATCCAGAAACCTCCGTTTTGCGTTTTCTTCAGTAATCCACAGGCTCAAACGCAGTCAAAACAATCAGACATAAAATCTGATTGTTTTGAAACATGTCAAACGATGTTTGTATTCAATCCTCAGGTTGTTTTTTTAGCCTAAATGATCTATAATATATAACTGGACATCGTCGTCAATATAAAAGGTAAACAAGAAATGCACATGCGCATGAAAAAGCTCTGCAACACGGTAGGGTCCACTCGTTCAGACTGGTCTTACACCCTCATTTATAAGAATACAAGCCTGAAACGATTTCTAAAGACTGTTGACATCTAGTGGAAGGAATAGGAACTGCAAATGGAGTCCTAAGTCAATGGATACTGTAATGGCATTGAATAGAAAAAAATATATTTAAAAAATTACTTCCTGAATGGACTTTTCTCTGGTTTTTACCTGGTAAATCAGTTCTGTTATACTCACAAACACTATTTTAACAGTTTTGGAAACTTTAGAGTGTTTTCTATCCAAATCTACCAGTTATATGCATATCATATCTTCTGGGCCTGAGTAGCAGGCTGTTTAGGCATGCTTTTCATCCAAAATTCCGAATGCTGCCCCCTACCCAAGAGAGGTTAAGTTCCTTGCTCAGAACATGAGAAAATATGAAAGCTGGTGATTCCTTTTAACATGAGTCTTCAATAATCCCAGTTAAGAAGTTTTAGGTTGTACTTATTATAGGACTTTCTCTCTGTACCATTTGTATTTCATATATATTTGACTATTGGATGTTCTTATAGGCAATATAGTATTGCCAGCCTAATCTCGGGAGTTGATAGGCTTGAAGTCAAACAGCGCTGCTTCAAGCATTGCTTAGAGCTGCTGGCAAATGCAGGAAAGTGCTGTTTGAATGAATGCTACAGGTCTGCTTCTGCATACCACCGCTCAGTCAGACTGCTCTATCATATCAAATCATAGACTTAATTATAATATGATAGACACAAAGAAATACGAGCCTTAGGTAATTTGATATGGTCAAATCCGGAAACTATCATTTCGAAAACAAAACGTTCATGCTTTCAGTGAGATACGGAACCGTTCCGTATTTTATCTAACGGGTGGCAGTCTTGGAGTGTGGAGTCAGCTTGGTCGGACCAGCGTTGGACAGACCTCAGCGTGGGAGCTTCTTGTTTTAGTTTCTGTCTGTAGGCAGGGATCAACAAAATGGAGTCGTGGTCAGCTTTCGTATTTTATCTAACGGGTGGCATCCATCAGTCTAAATATTGCTGTTACATTGGACAACCTTCAATGTTCTGTCATAATTATGTACAATTCTGGCAAATTAATTACATTTTTTGTTAGGAAGAAATGGTCTTCACACAGTTTGCAACGAGCCAGGTGGCCCAAACTGCTGCATATACCCTGACTCTGCTTGCACAGAACGCAAGAGAAGTGACCATTTCCCTAGTTAATATTGCCTGCTAACATGAATTTCTTTTAACTTAATATGCAGGTTTAAAAAATATACTTGTGTATTGATTGTAAGAAAGGCATGGATGTTTATGGTTGGGTACACATTGGTGTAACGACGGTGCTTTTTTAGCGAATGCGCTTGTTAAATCATCACCTGTTTGGTGAGTTAGGCTGTGATGTGATGATAAATTAACAGGCACCGCAGTTAACTAGTGATTATGTTAAGATTGATTGTTTTTTTAAAAGATAAGTTTAATGCTAGATAGCAACTTGGCTTGGCTCCTTGCTGCGCTAACAGGTGGTTAGCCTGCCATGCAGTGTCCTCGTGGAGTGCAATGTAATCTGCCATAATTGGCATCCAAAAATACCGGTTGTTATGGAAGCTTGAATTCGACCCTAATTAATCGGTCGAACTCTAGTTGCTACCATGTTGTCATGTTTTGCTGCCTTGTTGTTGTCTTAGGTCTGTCTTTATGTAGTGTTGTCTCTCTCTTGTTGTGATGTGTGTTTTTCTCCTATGTTTATATTGTATATATTTTTTATATTTTTTTTAAATCCCAGGCCCCCGTCCCCGCAGGAGGCCTTTTGCCGTTTGGTAGGCCGTCATTATAAATAAGAATTTGTTCTTAACCGACGTGCCTACTTAAATAAAGGTTAAGTAAAGAATCAAAAACGGAGTTCCCACATATGCTGAGCACTTGTTTGCTGCTTTTCCTTCACTCGGCGGTCCAACTCATCCCAAACCATCTCAATTGGGTTGAGGTCAGGTGATTGTGGAGGCCAGGTCATCTGATGCAGCACTCCATCACTCTCCTTGGTCAAATATCCCTTACACAGCCTGGAGGTGTGTTGGGCCATTGTCCTGTTGAAAAACTAATTATAGTCCCACTAAGCCCAAACCAGATGAAATGGCGTATCACTGCAGAATGCTGTGGTAGCCATGCTGGTTAAGTGTGCCTTGAATTCTAAGTAACTCACAGTGTCACCAGTATAGCAGCCACACACCATCACACCTCCTTTTTATTTTATTTTTCATTTCAGCTTATTGAAGATGTTCATAACGCTTGCTTGATTTTTTTATTTTTATTTTTTTATTTCACCTTTATTTAACCAGGTAGGCTAGTTGAGAACAAGTTCTCATTTGCAACTGCGACCTGGCCAAGATAAAGCATAGCAGTGTGAACAGACAACACAGAGTTACACATGGAGTAAACAATTAACAAGTCAATAACACAGTAGGAAAAAGAGAAAAACAATTAACAAGTCAATAACACAGTAGGAAAAAGAGAAAAAAGAGTCCATATAGATTGTGTGCAAAAGGCATGAGGAGGTAGGCGAATAATTACAATTTTGCAGATTAACACTGGAGTGATAAATGATCAGATGGTCATGTACAGGTAGAGATATTGGTGTGCAAAAGAGCAGAAAAGTAAATAAATAAAAACAGTATGGGGATGAGGTAGGTAAAAATGGGTGGGCTATTTACCGATAGACTATGTATAGCTGCAGCGATCGGTTAGCTGCTCAGATAGCAAATGTTTGAAGTTGGTGAGGGAGATAAAAGTCTCCAACTTCAGCGATTTTTGCAATTCGTTCCAGTCACAGGCAGCAGAGAACTGGAACGAAAGGCGCCCAAATGATGTGTTGGCTTTAGGGATGATCAGTGAGATACACCTGCTGGAGCGCGTGCTATGGGTGGGTGTTGCCATCGTGACCAGTGAACTGAGATAAGGTGGAGCTTTACCTAGCATGGACTTGTAGATGACCTGGAGCCAGTGGGTCTGGCGACGAATATGTAGTGAGGGCCAGCCGACTAGTGCATACAGGTCGCAGTGGTGGGTGGTATAAGGTGCTTTAGTGACAAAACGGATGGCACTGTGATAAACTGCATCCAGTTTGCTGAGTAGAGTGTTGGAAGCAATTTTGTAGATGACATCGCCGAAGTCGAGGATCTGTAGGATAGTCAGTTTTACTAGGGTAAGTTTGGCGGCGTGAGTGAAGGAGGCTTTGTTGCAGAATAGAAAGCCTACTCTAGATTTGATTTTCGATTGGAGATGTTTGATATGAGTCTGGAAGGAGAGTTTACAGTCTAGCCAGACACCTAGGTACTTATAGATGTCCACATATTCAAGGTTGGAACCATCCAGGGTGGTGATGCTAGTCAGGCGTGCGGGTGCAGGTAGCGAACGGTTGAAAAGCATGCATTTGGTTTTACTAGCGTTTAAGAGCAGTTGGAGGCGGAAGGAGTGTTGTATGGCATTGAAGCTCGTTTGGAGGTTAGATAGCACAGTGTCCAAGGACGGGCCGGAAGTATATAGAATGGTGTCGTCTGCGTAGAGGTGGATCAGGGAATCGCCCGCAGCAAGAGCAACATCATTGATATATACAGAAAAAAGAGTCGGCCTGAGAATTGAACCCTGTGGCACCCCCATAGAGACTGCCAGAGGACCGGACAGCATGCCCTCCGATTTGACACACTGAACTCTGTCTGCAAAGTAGTTGGTGAACCAGGCAAGGCAGTCATCAGAAAAACCGAGGCTACTGAGTCTGCCGATAAGAATATGGTGATTGACAGAGTCGAAAGCCTTGGCAAGGTCGATGAAGACTGCTGCACAGTACTGTCTTATCGATGGCGGTTATGATATCGTTTAGTACCTTGAGCGTGGCTGAGGTGCACCCGTGACCGGCTCGGAAACCAGATTGCACAGCGGAAAAGGTACGGTGGGATTCGAGATGGTCAGTGAAATGTTTGTTGACTTGGCTTTCGAAGACCTTAGATAGGCAGGGCAGGATGGATATAGGTCTGTAACAGTTTGGGTCCAGGGTGTCTCCCGCTTTGAAGAGGGGGATGACTGCGGCAGCTTTCCAATCCTTGGGGATCTCAGACGATATGAAAGAGTGGTAGAACAGGCTGGTAATAGGGGTTGCGACAATGGCGGCGGATAGTTTCAGAAATAGAGGGTCCAGATTGTCAAGCCCAGCTGATTTGTACGGGTCCAGGTTTTGCAGCTCTTTCAGAACATCTGCTATCTGGATTTGGGTACAGGAGAACCTGGAGAGGCTTGGGCGAATAGCTGCGGGGGGCTGTTGGCCGAGGTTGGAGTAGCCAGGCGGAAGGCATGGCCAGCCGTTGAGAAATGCTTGTTGAAGTTTTCGATAATCATGGATTTATCGGTGGTGACCGTGTTACCTAGCCTCAGTGCAGTGGGCAGTTGGGAGGAGGTGCTCTTGTTCTCCATGGACTTCAGTGTCCCAGAACTTTTTGGAGTTGGAGCTACAGGATGCAAATTTCTGCCTGAAGGAGCTGGCCTTAGCTTTCCTGACTGACTGGTTCCTGACTTCCCTGAACAGTTGCATATCGCGGGGACTATGATGCTATTGCAGTCCGCCACAGGATGTTTTTTGTGCTGATCGAGGGCAGTCAGGTCTGGAGTGAACCAAGGGCTATATCTGTTCTTAGTTCTGCATTTTTTGAACGGAGCATGCTTATCTAAAATGGTGAGGAAGTTACTTTTAAAGAATGACCAGGCATCCTCAACTGACGGGATGAGGTCAATGTCCTTCCAGGATACCAGGGCCAGGTCGATTAGAAAGG
This sequence comes from Oncorhynchus tshawytscha, assembly GCF_018296145.1. Classification (NCBI taxonomy): domain Eukaryota; kingdom Metazoa; phylum Chordata; class Actinopteri; order Salmoniformes; family Salmonidae; genus Oncorhynchus; species Oncorhynchus tshawytscha. The sequence continues at coordinate 11,989,460 of NC_056430.1, read as the reverse complement.
CCTGCTCACAGAAGTGTTTTAGGGAGCGTTTGACAGTGATGAGGGGTGGTCGTTTGACTGCGGCTCCGTAGCGGATACAGGCAATGAGGCAGTGATCGCTGAGATCCTGGTTGAAGACAGCGGAGGTGTATTTGGAGGGCCAGTTGGTCAGGATGACGTCTATGAGGGTGCCCTTGTTTACAGATTTAGGGTTGTACCTGGTGGGTTCCTTGAGGATTTGTGTGAGATTGAGGGCATCTAGCTTAGATTGTAGGACTGCCGGGGTGTTAAGCATATCCCAGTTTAGGTCACCAGAACAACAAACAGAACAAACTCTGAAGCTAGATGGGGGCGATCAATTCACAAATGGTGTCCAGGGCACAGCTGGGAGCTGAGGGGGTCGGTAGCAGGCGGCAACAGTGAGAGACTTATTTCTGGAGAGAGTAATTTTTAAAATTAGTAGTTTGAACTCTTTGGGTATGGACCTGGAAAGTATGACATTACTTTGCAGGCTATCTCAGCAGTAGACTGCAACTCCTCCCCCTTTGGCAGTTCTATCTTGACGGAAAATGTTATAGTTGGGTATGGAAATCTCAGAATTTCTGGTGGCCTTCCTGAGCCAGGAGTCAGACACGGCAAGGACATCAGGGTTAGCAGAGTGTGCTAAAGCAGTGAGTAAAACAAACTTAGGGAGGAGGCTTCTGATGTTGACATGCGTGAAACCAAGGCTTTTTCGATCACAGAAGTCAACAAATGAGGGTGCCTGGGGACATGCAGGGCCTGGGTTTACCTCCACATCACCCGCGGAACAGAGGAGGAGTAGTATGAAGGTGCGGCTAAAGGCTATCAAAACTGGTCGCCTAGAGCGTTTGGGACAGAGAATAAAAGGAGCAGATTTCTGGGCATGGTAGAATATATTCAGGGCATAATGCGCAGACAGGGGTATGGTGGGGTGCGGGTACAGCGGAGGTAAGCCCAGGCACTGGGTGATGATGAGAGAGGTTGTATCTCTGGACATGCTGGTTGTAATGGGTGAGGTCACCGCATGTGTGGGAGGTGGGACAAAGGAGGTATCAGGGGTATGAAGAGTGGAACTAGGGGCTCCATTGTAAACTAAAACAATGATAACTATCCTGAACAACAGTATACAAGGCATATTGACATTTGAGAGAGACATACAGCGAGGAATACAGTAATCACAGGTGTTGAATTGGGAGAGCTAGCTAAAACAGTAGCTAAAACAGTAGGTGAGACAACAACAGCTAATCAGCTAGCACAACAACAGCAGGTAAAATGGCGTTGACTAGGCAGGGAGGGTCGGATTAACTACACACAGAGCTTGAGTGCGGCTGGGACCGACAGATAAAACATAAACAAGCAGAATGGAGTACCGTGATTAATGGACAGTCCAGCATGCATCAGCTATGTAGCCAATTGATCAGTGTCCAGGGGGCAGCGGTGGATGGGGCAGGGAAGCTAGACTGGCAAGTATTATCCAGGTTAAAAAAACTGGCTGGCTGTGCTGAAGGTAAAAGCCGCTAGCAGTGGCTAACAATGACTAAATAGCTAGTTAGCTGGTTAGCTTCTGGAGGTTCTTGAATGTGTTCTAAAAATAAAAAATAATAGCGATTCCATATCACATTGGGTGAGGCAGGTTACCGGAAGGTATAATCGAATTAAAAATCGAAAAGAGATTGAAAGTAAATATGGGTCCAGTGAGTGGTTGGGACGCGGCGATTCAGACAGTTAGCAGGCCTATGCTAACAAGCTAACAGTTAGTATGCCGGGGTTAAACAAGGTAGCAGTTAGCGGACCGGGGCTAAACAAGCTAGCAGTTAGCAGGCCGAATTAGCAAGCAAGGAGATGGCAAGGGCTAGAAAGTTAGCCTTTGGGGGACGTCGCGATGGGGCGAGTCTGTTTATGCCTCTTCATGCGGTGACATCGATAGACCGGTCGTGGGTCCGGATATTGTAGCCCAGGAGTATGCTTCGGTAGTAGCACAGGTGCTCTGGCCGGGCTAGCTTTAAGCTAAGTGGATGGAAACGCTAGCCAGGAGTAATCATCCGGGGTTGCGGTTAGCTAGTTGTGAAGATCCAGCTGAAAATGTTCTGTTTGCGGTGGGAATCCGGGGATAAAAAAAAATAATAGGTCCGTTATGCTCTGGTTAGAGTCGCGTTGTTCGAACTGGCGAGAGCTTTCCGAGCTAAAGGTTAGCTGATGACCGGTTAGCTGATGACCGCTAGCAATGGTTTGCTGACTGATAGCTGGTAGTTAGCTGGCTAGCTTCAGTTGAGGGGTTCCGGATCCGAAGTAAATATAAATACTTTAGGAAAAAAAAGCAGATCCGCGCTACATTGGGTGAGGCGGGTTGCAGGAGAGTATTTAGAAGTTGAAGTTTAGCAAAATGTTTTAAAAGATATGCGAAGAAAAATATGTTTAAAAAAAACCCCGATATATACAAGGGACACGACAAAACGTCTGACTGCTACGCCATCTTGGACCAACTCCTCCTCCATGCTTCGTGGTGGGAACCATCATCCATTCACCCACATGGTGTCACAAAGACACAAATAATGGGGAAGATGGGAGGGGGGGGACGAGCACAAAGACAGGTGAAACGGATCAGGGTGTGACGTTGATGGTTTTTGCGACTGCACCTGAAGAAACTTTCAAAGTTATTGAAATTTTCCCTGTTGACTGACCTTCATGTCTAAATGTAACTGTCTTTCAATAATATGGACTTGGTCTTTTAGCAAATAGGGCCATCTTTCCCCCCCACACACACACACACACCCTCGTCCCAACTAAACTGATTGGCTCAAACGCATTAAGAAGGAAAGAAATTTCACAAATTCATTTTTATGGCACACCTGTTAATTGAAATGAGTTCCAGGTGATTATCTCATGAAGCTGGTTGAGAGAATGCCAAGCGTGTGCAAAGCTGTCATCAATGCAAAGAGTGGCTATTTGAAGAATCTCATATGAAATATATTTAGATTAAAAACTTTTTTTTGGTTACTACATGATTCCATATGTGTTGTTTCATATTTTTGACTTCGTCACTGTTATTCTACAATGTAGAAAATAGTAAAAAATAAAGAAACCCTTGAATGAGTAGTTGTTATAAACATTTTGACCAGTTGTGTGTGTATGTGATATATACCTTGGGGGTAGTAGAGAAGGTGCCAGTCCTGTGTGCTACTGTTACTGATCATTAATGAAATAATGAATATATTTAAATGACCGTTGACATGGTTCCTGATGACAGTGGTGTTCCTATGACGATAGTTATTCTTATCACTGAATACCCCCTGTGTCTGGAGGGAACTTCTGGCTGCAGTCACTACAGGGTTAACGGCAAAGAGCCTTTTCATTAGAGACACATCTGTCTTCAGCCTGTCCCCATTTCCCCCCCCATACATACACCAGTGTTTTCATTAGCGTCGGCTAATCAGCTGCTTACACATTTTCTTTAGCCAGCTACATTTTCCACTTCGTATTTAGAGAGTGAGGAAAAATTGCTTGAATGGAAACCTGGAAAAACAAAACCATCAATTTATTTTTAGAATGGGGGCTATTTACTTCATTTTTCTGTTTTAATAAAATACATCATTTGAAAAACAAAGATTGTGGCATTTCATATCTTGCAGTAAAAGTGTAAAATAAGACTAAAACCTTAGTCTAAGCCAGGGGAGGGGGTTTCTACTAACATAACATATGGAATTGTTTTAAGATAGGCATACCAAGGATCATTTAGCTATTTGATTTGGAGTTTTAAGGTATAAGGTATAAAACAATTATTTGATGAAACATTGATTTTGATCTTAATGCTTCTAGCCCATAAATGCATTGAAAAACAGCATCATACATGGATAAACGGACTGTCCCCCCCAAAAAATCTAAATGAAGTTTGTCTGTCCTATATCTGAGATGTATAAGAAAGATCAGGAAACCATTTCCCCAAATGTATTTAACCTATTTTAAGCACTGAATGTGTTTAACTGGTACCCAGCTACCTTCAGACTAGTCTTGTGAGGCTTGTGGGTGTCCTAGAACAAAACAACCGACATCTACACGTTTGTGTGAGACTCCATATTAGTGTGTAGCCCAAACTGTTTGGTTGGTACTAATAGCAGATCGGATGTACCGACTTCAGACTAGTCCCGTGACGATGATGGGTCATAATAGTTTCTAGGCCAAACCGTTTGGACGCTACAGACGTTTTGTTCGTGATCTCTCACGGTCTGACAAACTTCGCTTTAGCTCTGTCACCTTTCACCTCAGATGTGGAAGGGGAACATCGGCGAATGTAGCTTAAACTGGCAGATTTGGATTTAGTATTATTATGCTAATTAGATTTCTGAGGGGCTACGGAAATAGACTCTCTAGGGATTAATCTCGAGAAGACAAGTTAAGTGTTTTAATGTTATCTTAGTTAGAAAATAGCCCTTGGTTGGATTTCCCTAAAGCATGGCAGTACTAAGATCTTTGGTGCATGTTAATTCCACTCAAACTAAATGATCTGAATGGTATAACGCTTTTGGGAAACACAACCATGATCATCTAGACGTAGACAATATCCAAAATAACCAACACACTGAATTCAAAAGTCATGTCTTTCTACACAATACCACAACATTTTTCTGATCTGGGAGGTGAACTCAGTGTTGTACTTTTCAGATGGAGTCGAGGCATTAGAATGTACCAGAGGCCACAAAAATAGAGCTTATTGGGCATAAACACATGACGAACCAGTGGGGCCTGGCTGGATACTCTATGTACACCTCTAGCCTCTGAGATTCAGGGAGACGGCTCTCTAGCCAGAGCTCTGCCTTTTGAAATTCAGGGAGACGGCTTGAATCTACAGCTCACACATACTCAACTGCTCTGGTGTTTTGGGTTCTGAGGGAGATAGCAGTGCTCATAGGGCCTGAAGGCCTGTGGAGCTGTAGGGTTGTGTTGTATGTAGAGGACTGACTGACTGACCGACAGACAGACAGAGATAGATGGTGTGTTGTCTTCGAGCGTCGCCCCTTGGAACAGAGTTTTGTGGTCCCAGAGAGGCTTGGATTAGTTTCAGGACGCTTGTGAAGTTGATGGGGTTTGCTCTCTAAAAGCGTGTGTGTGTGTGCTTCCCATTGGCTCATTCATCCCCTGTAACTATACCCCAGGTCGTTGATGTACATGAGAATGTGCTCTCAGTCAACTTACCTGGTAAAATGAGGGTTAAATAAAAAAGTGTCTAGGTTGGCGGCTGCTCTCCAAACGGCTGAGCCCCGGCCCTCAGAGGACTCTGTTACGTAAGGCTGCCGAAGTGAGAACACTATGGTACACACACACACCAATCCTTGTAACTAGTGCCTAGGGTCTTGGTAGCTTCAGTATGAAGAGGGACTGTGCGTCTGCCTAGTCTGTTTGGCTGTCTTTTTGGGATACTGCAGATCTCACTGTCTCTCACACGGCGAGCACACACACACACACCTACACACCTACTTTGCTTCCCGGGCTCAGGGGGAAACGCACGCTGCCTTCCGTCCTCAGGCTTTGTCTGGTTGTCCTAAGATGGTCTACACAACACAACTTCAACTGTCTTTACGTTCCCATCTTCTACCATCTCTTCGCCTCTTACCTCGCCCTCTCTCCCTTTGCCTCTTACCTCGCCCTCTCTCCCTTCACCTCTTACCTCGCCCTCTCTCCCTTCGCCTCTTACCTCGCCCTCTCTCCCTTTGCCTCTTACCTCGCCCTCTCTCCCTTCACCTCTTACCTCGCCCTCTCTCCCTTCGCCTCTTACCTCGCCCTCTCTCCCTTCGCCTCTTACCTTGCCCCCTCTCTCTCATTCACTCTTCTCTCATTTCTCACAACTTGCCTCTTTCCCCCTCCCATTCGTCTGTCTGAGTCCTGCTCGCTTCCCTCCCTCCTCACCTTCCCCTCCCTTTCTCTCTCTTCCCTCCCTGCTCACCCTCCCCTCCCCTTCTCTCTCTTCCTCTCTCACCCCCCCCCCCACCTCAGTAGCTCAGTAATATTAGCTGTGCAGGCAGCGCAGTGTGTTCAGTTCTGGTGTGGTACAGAGAAGAGGAGAGCCGGAGAGGGGAGCGGCGTGGTGAGCGAGCCCAAGATTAGAGCACGGTTCCTTGGTTAGCCTGGCCGAGAGTCCCCTGGGCCATGTGGCTCCTTGACTGGATCGTCTCTCTCAATACCACCGTGGTCAAGCTGGCCACCGGCCTGAGGTGCAAGTGAGTGGCAGATTTGACTGTTTTCATTAAGTAAGTCTTGATTATCCCATCCCTCTCGTTCTCAATTGCTCCCCTCCCACCCACCCTCCCGCTCGCTCGCTCCTCCCCCTCCCTCCTTCTCTTTCTCTCTCTTTCTGCCCGCATCCCTCTCTCCTCTAGTCTCATGTTCTCTCTTTCTCCTCAAAAATCTAGGGCCGGCTCTGACTCCATCCCTGTTAGGCCTAATTTTGGCGCTTTTTTTAGACTAAAATAAAATTAAGTCTTAGTCACATTTGTCATTTAAATAACGATTTAGTCTAGTTATTGTCAAAATGACAGTGGGCCGTTTTAGTCAGCTAAATGTTATTTTGTTTTAGTCACATTTTAGTCATCACATTTGAATTGCCTCACTAACCTTAAATTAAATTCTCACCCATCTACACAAAATACCCCATAATGACACATTGAAAACCATGTTTTTAGAAATGTTTGCAAATGTATTTAAACTAAAATACAGAAATCTCATTTACGCTGGACAAAAATATAAATGCAACATGTAAAGTGTTGGTCCCATGTTTCATGAGCTGAAATAAACAATCCCAGAAATGTTTCATATGCATATTGGGGCGGCAGGGTAGCCTAGTGGTTAGAGCGTTGGACTAGTAACCGGAAGGTTGTGAGTTCAAACCCCCAAGCTGACAAGGTACAAATCTGTCGTTCTGCCCCTGAACAAGGCAGTTAACCCACTGTTCCCAGGCCGTCATTGAAAATAAGAATGTGTTCTTAACTGACTTGCCTAGTTAAATAAATAAAAAAACATAAGTGTTTCTCTCCAATTTTGTGCACTAATGTGAGCATTTCTCCTTTGCCAAGATATTCCATCCACCTGACAGGTGTGGTATATCAAGAAACTCATTAAAACAGCATGATCCTTACCACAGGTGCACCTTGTGCTGGGGGTAATAAAAAGCCACTCTAAAATGTGCAAGTTTGTCACAATGACATGATGTCTCAAGTTTTCAGGAAGCGGGCAATTGGCATGCTGACTGCAGGAATGTGCATCAGAGCTGTTGCCTGATAATTGAATGTTAATTCCTCTACCATAAGCCGCCTCCAACTAGAGGTCGACCGATTAATCGGAATGGCCGATTAATTAGGGCCGATTTCAAGTTTTCATAACAATCGGTAATCTGCATTTTCGGACACCGATCATGGCCAATTGCACTCCGCGAGGAGACTGCATGGCAGGCTAGGCTGACTACCTGTTGTGCGAGTGCAGCAAGGAGCCAAGGTAAGGTGCTAGCTAGCATTAAACATATCTTATAAAAAAAAACTATCTTAACATAATCACTAGTTAACTACACATGGTTGATGATATTACTTGTTTAACTAGCTTGTCCTGCATTGCTCATAATCGATGCGGTGCCTGTTAATTTATCATTGAATCAAAGCCCACCTTGCCAAATGGGGGATTCAACAAGCGCATTCGCCAAAAAAGCAATGTCGTTGCACCAATGTTTACCTAAACATAAACATCAACACCTTTCTTAAAATCAATACACAAGTATATATTTTTAAACCTGCATATATAGTTAATATTGCCTGTTAACATGAATTTCTTTTAATTGGGGAAATTGTGTCACTTCTCTTGCGTTCTGTGCAACAGAGTCAGGCTATATGCAGCAGTTTGGGCCACCTGGCTCGTTGCAAAATGTGTCAAGACCATTTCTTCCTAACAAAGACAACCAACTTCCCCAAACTGGGGAAGGGAATATCCCTGAGCTGACAAGGTAAAAATCTGTCGTTCTGCCCCTGAACAAGGCAGTTAACCCACTGTTCCTAGGCCGTCATTGTAAATAAGAATTTGTTCTTAGCTGACTTGCCTAGTTAAATAAATAAGTAGCTGAGATGCCGGTGAGAAGGGCCCGATCACGTGACAGGCATTTGATAATAAGAATTGCGATATCTGAGAGAGCTATGTGATTGAGAGTTGCTTCAGAGCGCGGCGATTGGCAGCCAGAAAAGGGGGATGCCGCCGGGAAATTCGAGGCCTGGTGAGAATATTATCAAGTGCTTGTCAAATTGTTAATGAGCGACTGATGGAAGTGTGTACCGCCTGCACAAGAAACGAAGCAGAGCTCATGTCTTTCATGCAACTTTTTTCAATTTCTCATTAGTCGCATCATGCAGCCTCAGAATGTATTAGACATCTAAACATATAGCCCAACGTTTGTATCTCAACTAAAGTTGTACAAATAACTCAAAATTAATTTCTTGACGCATCCATCCCTTTAGCGGGATCATTTTCATCAACACCCGCTGAATTGCGGCGCGCCAAATTCAAATTAAATTACTAAAAAGTGCAATATAGCAAAACACAGTTTAGCTTGTTGTTAATCCACCTGGCGTGTCAGATCTCAATACAGCTTTTCGGTGAAAGCAGAACAAGCGTTAATGTAAGAACATCTCTCTCAGTAGACAAAATATTACAAACACTAGCAGCCAAGTAGATTGGTCACGAAAGTCAGAAAAGCAATAGATTAAATCGCTTACCTTTGATGATCTTCGGACGTTCGCACTCAGGAGACTCCCAGTTACACAATAAATGTTCCTTTTGTTCCATAAAGATCATTTTTATATCCAAAATACATCCATTTGTTTGGCGCGTTATGTTCAGAAATACACAGGCTCGAGCGGTCACGACATCGCAGACGAAAATTCCAAATAGTATCCGTAATGTCAACAGAAACATGTCAAACGTTATTTATAATCAATCCTCAGGTTGTTTTTAAAATATATAATCGATATTATATCAACCGGGACTGTCGCTTTTTCAATAGGAGAGGGAGAGACAATGGCTGCCCCACTATCGCGAAATCTTTCTTGCTCATTTTTCAAAATAAAAGCCTGAAACTATGTCTAAAGACTGTTGACACCTTGAGGAAGCCATATGAAAAGGAATCTGGTTGATATCACTTTAAATGGAGGCAAGGCATCCAATGGAAAAGAGAGCTTTCAGGAAAAACAGCTCTTCCTGGTTTGATTTTCCTCAGGTTTTCGCCTGCAATATCACTTCTGTTATACACAGACAATATTTTTGACCGTTTTGGAAACTTTAGAGTGTTTTCTATCCTAATCTGACAATTATATGCATATTCTAGTTTCTGGGCCTGAGAAATAGGCAGTTTCAAATGGGTACGTTTTATAAAAATATAAACGAAAATCCTGCCCCCTACACTCAAGAAGTTAAGCATATAGGAGGACCTGTTTCTTCGTTAACCGATCCACACAGAATAGTTTCATGTGCACACTCCCTCGGAAATCGTTTGGAGAAAATATCCAACGCGTTGAAAAATCTCTGGTTCTGCCCTTGAGCAAGGCAGTTAACCCCAACAACAACAGCTCCCCGACGCCCATTGTGGGAAGAGCAGTGGTGGCCCCCACCCCCCACCGTGGCCCCCACCCCCATCTAAGTTGCCCATCACTGCGCTAGTCTTTCCCTGCCTCCCAATGCTGACCATTGTCCCACAGATTTAGAATGGGAAGACCAGTCAGTTCCAGTTGTGTTATCCAGGGCATTGGACTGTGTGTTACTGCAGTGTTTTTCTAACACACTGTAATTCTCTGCTGCATTTCCCTCCTCTCTCTTGTCTCTCAACCCCCCCCTCTTGGCCTCTTTCTCATATGATCTCTTTCCCCCCTAACTTTCTATCTTCCCCTTTCTCTCTCTTTCTGCATAGCTGCTGCTCCTGCTCATTATATAACCCATTTCTTTCTGCAGTGTGTGTGTTGGACTGCAGAGAGCGAGCTAGTGTAACCAAGCCCCAAGCAGTGAGAGGGAGTTTGTTAGGACGTTAGGACATGAGGAGAAAGGGTGGTAGGGGGTGGGTTGAGGAAGGAGCACTGCAGACTGTGTGTGCAGATAGAAGGCTACAGAACTACTGTTGTCTGGCTGGCTGGCTGTCTTGCAGGCTGGCTGGCTGGCTGTCTCGCAGGCTGGCTGGCTGGCTGTCTCGCAGGCTGGCTGTCTCACAGGCTGGCTGGCTGGCTGTCTCGCAGGCTGGCTGGCTAGCTGGCTGTCTCGCAGGCTGGCTGGCTAGCTGGCTGTCTCGCTGGCTGGCTGGCTGGCTGGCTGTCTTGCAGGCTGGCTGGCTGGCTGTCTCGCAGGCTGGCTGGCTGGCTCTCACAGGCTGGCTGGCTGGCTGGCTGTCTCGCAGGCTGGCTGGCTGGCTGTCTCGCTGGCTGGCTGGCTGTCTCGCTGGCTGGCTGTCTCGCAGGCTGGCTGGCTAGCTGGCTGTCTCACTGACCGACTGTCTCGCTGGCCGACTGTCTCGCGGACTGGCTGGCTGTCTCCGGGCTAGCTGACTGGCTCGCTGGCCGTCTGTCTCACTGACTGACTGGCTCGCTGGCTGTCTCGTTGGCCGTCTGGCTCACTGACCAACTGTCTCGCTGGCTCACTGGCCGACTGTTTCTCTGTCTGGCTGTCTCCGGGCTAGCTGACTGGCTGTCTCCGGGCTGGGTGGCTGGCTGGTTGTCTTGCTGACTGGCGGGCTCGCTGGCCGGCTCACTGACTGACTGACTAGCTGACTGACTGATAGGCCGCCTCTTGGTCTAGCTGGTGAGTCACATTCTCGTGTTTTCTCTGCCAGAAGTTAAGCTCATTCAGTGAGGATCCTCAGAACATTTAGAATTTCTGCTGAGGTGTTTGTTGTAGATCTTCTCAGGGCTCACGATGCACAGGGAGATCAAGATGTCATGTTTCTTGACCTGACAAGTTGTTTTATGTGAAATGTTAGCATATCTCAGGTGGTTTAACTTGGAATGGCAGCCAGGTAGCGGAGCCAACACATCCAGCTTCAGCTATTACCCTGCTCTGCTTTTTCCCGCGTTGCTGTTTCTCTGTGCTGCATCGGCACAGCAAGACTTTTAATGTTGTTAGCATATATCCAGTGCTTTGAATAGCTGGTAGCTAGCCTAGCTCTAACACCTCCAGCTATTACCCTGCTGTTTGTCTCTCTGCTGTTTGTCTCTCTGCTGTTTGTCTCTCTGCTGTTTGTCTCAGCATTGAGCTCAGCTGTTGAGGCATTGATTCCTCTGGCGTTTAGGTGGTGGGGGTGTACACTTGACATTTCACAATCACTTTTAACCACGGTCTGGAGGGAATAATACAGCCACAATATGTATGTGTGCATCCCAAATGACCCTCCTATATAGTGCGCTACTACTATATACTATATAGTGCACTACTAAAAGTAGTGTACTATATAGGGTGGCATTTGGGACATAGAATACATGATATCTATTTAGCCACTAATGGAAGAAATGAATACCTGATTAATGGCTGATTGGGCCTAGTTGTTGATAAAGCACTGATGGCCTAAATTGGGACTGCTCTTAAGCACCCAAAGCATATGGGTCTGATACATTTCTCAAATGCCGGTTAATTTAAAATGCTGCAGGTCAAATGTCCGGCGCCTCATTTTCCTAACAGAATCAAACTACTGTGCTCCCATACTCAAAAGACATTCACTTAAAAAAAGAATTGAAAAAAAAAAAATCGCCAATACTACGTTTTGTCAATATAACCGTAGCCAGTATACACTACCTCAGAATGGTCAGAATTCATCTAAGATAACTCAAGAAATCTAATTAATTTTGATATTTTGGCCAAAGAGTTCTTAACCGTGCAATTTTACTGTTTGGTGCAATACGAGTCGTCTCTTGTTGAATGACAATACTTTGAGGAATCCCTTACTGTTGACCAATCACCGATGAAGAGGCGTAGGCTTCGGCTCCAGAAAATGTGTTCCCAAACAGCCGATTAAATCCCTCACCGAAGTCCAAAATGAGGAATAACATCAATGTCATAATATATGCACAAACTCTACCAAACTGTTTCGGCTGGGAAGCATGCGGACGCCTTTAGTGGCAAAGTGTTGGGTTTTAGATTCAGGCCTTGACTGCTGTAGATAGAACTTCATTGCTCCCTAGTGGACATTACGCAATATGACCATATTCTACATTGTGAATTCACGTGGAATACTAATAAATTGTTCTTATCGGAAAACGTATTTTTAAGCATGAAGAAAATGGTTCCATTCGTCACATCCCTACTGAGTAATATATGAATTCACTCACAGTAGGACAAGAGAAGATAGAAGCAGTCAGATAAAGACAAACAGAGAGGAGTGTACAACGAGCGAAAGAGAAAATGGGAGAGCGATTTGAAAAGAGACAGAGATGGTACAGATGGTGAGAATGTGTTGAAAATAGAAGAGGGACTGGGTGGAATGAGAGCAGGGGATGTTTTGGTCTGAGGAGGAGGAAGCGAGAGCGTTCTTCACCTGCAATGCAGTGCGAAGCTGAGTCAACCAATCAGAGGGGAGAGAGGAGAGAGGATAGGGGGTGGGGCCAGGCACTGACTACAGCCAAGGAGATTTCTTGTCAGAGAGGGAGAGCGTGAATGAGCGGGAGGGAGAGAGGGAGAAGCAGCGTCGAGCTCTACTTTGCCTGAGCCTGTGGTGACACTGATGCTCACAGATTTCTCCTCTCTCATCCTTCTCTCTGCATTGCTCCCTTCTCCTCCTTTCCCATTGCTGTGCTCTTCTTTCTCTTTCTTTCCCTGTACTTTTCCCCTCCTTTTTTTCCCGAACAACTACCGTCTGCTCTCTTCTTACTCCTCACACTCACCCCCTCTTGCTCTCCATCTCATTCCCCTCTCCTGTCCTCTTTTGGTGCATGGAGAGAGGGTCTCTGGCCCCCACCTGCATCCCTCTCCACCTCCCTCCATGGGCGTCCGAGCATCCTGCAGGTAAGCGGAGAGAGAGAGTCTGTCGGGGGTCTCTGCACTTGCATGTCCTTGAAGTACCCCTGCGGTGAGTGTGTGTGAGCTGTAACAGCTGGACTCTGTCCTCTCCGGTGGTCCTCCAGGTTTGAGGACGCGGGAGAGACAGTTCAGGGATTTAGGGAGAGGAGAGTTTGTCTGCAAACACGGTCTGTTTTCCAATTCAAGTCCTCAAGTCCCCCCCCCCACAACAGTAACCCCGGTCAAGCACAACTGATTCAACTTGTCAGTTAATCATCACAACCATGATCAGTTGAATGAGGTGTGTTTGTCCGGGGCTACAATAAACATGTGTACTGGAGGACTGGAGTGGGGAATCACTGCTCTAACCTAACTGGGTATGTAATGGTGCTCAGGGGAGGTCTTGTTGCTCTGATGTTTGAATCAGGTCACGGTTAGACAGAAACGGGACAGTAAAGGAAGGATGTGTGTGTGTGTGTGTGTGTGTGTGTGTTGGGTAAAAATGCAAAACGTGTGATGGTTGCTCACCAATGGAGATGGGAAAAGGCTATGACATTTGTATGATTATCTAGCACGCTCTCTCCTTTCTGATTAAGACCTGCGTAGTGCCATGTTGGGTAAGCATCAACAGAGGCAGGTGTTCAGGTGGGTCTGTGTTACCCTCCATCACTCCGGCAGGTGTGAGGATTGGAGTGCGGCTGTGGCAGTTACGACGTCTCTCTCTCTCTCTCTCTCTGTCTCTCTCTCTCTGTCTCTCTCTCTCTGTCTCTCTCTCTCTGTCTCTCTCTCTCTTTGTCTCTCTCTCTCTCTCTCTCTCTCTCTCTCTCTCTCTTTGTCTCTCTCTCTCTCTCTCTCTCTCTCTCTCTCTCTTTTGTCTCTCTCTCTCTCTCTCTCTCTCTGTCTCTCTCTGTCTCTCTCTCTGTCTCTCTCTGTCTCTCTCTCTGTCTCTCTCTCTCTCTCTCTCTGTCTCTCTCTGTCTCTCTCTCTCTGTCTCTCTCTCTCTCTCTCTCTCTCTCTCTCTCTCTCTCTCTCTGTCTCTCTCTCTCTCTGTCTCTCTCTCTCTGTCTCTCTCTCTCTCTGTCTCTCTCTCTCTGTCTCTCTCTCTCTCTCTCTGTCTCTCTCTCTCTGTCTTTCTCTCTGTCTCTCTCTGTCTCTCTCTCTCTGTCTCTCTCTGTCTCTCTCTCTCTGTCTCTCTCTCTCTCTCTCTCTCTCTGCACACTCGAGGAATGAAGGAGAGCGATAGAAACGCACAGCGGTTAGATTCTGTAGCTAAAGATAATGTGTCAGTCTATTTAATTATGGAAAAAACACAACCAATACTTTCTAGGCTATTCATGTACAAATTCACTATAATTGTAGGCTAACGGAAAGCTGCGCTGCACAATCAATGATCCAACGGCATCACCTAGGCCTATACGTTCTCTCCCAGACTCATGCATAGAACGTATGAAGTCCACCCAGAATGCATAATACAGTCCAAACACAAAGTCGATTTACTAGAATTTTGAAGTATAGGCTAGACCAGTGGTTCCCAAACATTATATAGTCCCGTACCCCTTCAAACGTTCAACCTCCAGCTGCCTACTCCTTCAAACGTTCATCCTCCAGCTGCCTACTCCTTCAAACGTTCAACCTCCAGCTGCCTACTCCTTCAAACGTTCAACCTCCAGCTGCCTACTCCATCTAGCACCAGGTTCAGCCTCCAGCTGCCTACTCCATCTAACACCAGGTTCAACCTCCAGCTGCCTACTCCTTCAAACGTTCAACCTCCAGCTGCCTACTCCATCTAGCACCAGGTTCAGCCTCCAGCTGCCTACTCCATCTAACACCAGGTTCAACCTCCAGCTGCCTACTCCTTCAAACGTTCAACCTCCAGCTGCCTACTCCATCTAGCACCAGGTTCAGCCTCCAGCTGCCTACTCCATCTAACACCAGGTTCAACCTCCAGCTGCCTACTCCTTCAAACGTTCAACCTCCAGCTGCCTACTCCATCTAGCACCAGGTTCAGCCTCCAGCTGCCTACTCCATCTAACACCAGGTTCAACCTCCAGCTGCCTACTCCTTCAAACGTTCAACCTCCAGCTGCCTACTCCATCTAGCACCAGGTTCAGCCTCCAGCTGCCTACTCCATCTAACACCAGGTTCAACCTCCAGCTGCCTACTCCATCTAGCACCAGGTTCAGCCTCCAGCTGCCTACTCCATCTAACACCAGGTTCAGCACACTCAAATGTTTTTTGCCATCATGGTATAGGCTAGACCATTGATGCACTAAAGACATCTTAAATCTTCTTTTTTTCCCTTCTATGTGTTGTATAACAGCTCAATCATTATTTAAATATTTTCATTACATATTTTCATTACAATCAATATTTTAATTCAGGATTTTTTGGGGGGGCCCATCCATAACGACCGCGTTGGAGGGAGAGAATGTAGCGGAGGTGGGACGGAATATAGCAGACTACAATTTTGGGTTTGGGGAGGGGGGAGAGACAACAGCACAGCAGCAAACATTGAAGGGAGAGACAGGATACTGAGATGTGTCATTGACAGGACCTGTTTGCCGTGTGCATGACGACGTCAGAATGTTTTGGATTCTATTTCTGGTTTGTGTTAGACTGATAAACAGAATGCAGGCAGTGTTTCTCCTGCTGCTGTACAACTTAAGGTGTGTGTGGGCTGGAACATTTCTGAAAGCCAAGGCTCACATTGATTTAACCCTCGTCAATACCATGCGCCCAGACTGGCCCGCGCAGGCGACACACATGGACTCACACGCACGCACCTTCTCCTGCCTTATTGTACTCGACTCCAGAGTTATCTTTTCTCAATCATAAAGAGAAGTGATGGAAGATGTGTAGACTGATGGAGCAGTGTTCCTCTATGTGATATCTGTGGGTGTGAAGATGATGAATAGCAATAGAATTATCTGTAAGTGGTTGCCAAGGAAGTGCGTGATAAAAATACCACCTCCCCCTACAGTGTTAGACGTGGAGCCAGTAGAGGAATATTACCACCAGCTAGTGTGGTTATGTATGATGATGGAACCCTGTGGACAATGACCGTGGCTCTTTCTCTCTTTATATTTCCCCGATGCCTCGCACTCTCTCACTTCGCCTCCTTTTTCAAAACATATACTATTGGAGAAGGTCTGAGGGAAGGGACCTTGGACTTATCCTCCAATACGGTTAAGAAGGACGCAAGGAGATGGCATGCAAGGAATCGTGTGGAGATGAGTTGAGAAACATCCCTTGTCATTGTCTCTGAAGTTCAACTGTACTTGACCCCTGGCCCCTCTCAGCTAGCCAATCACAGCTGACATTGAGCTGACAGGAAAACCCGACAGTGGTCTCACAGATCAGATGTTGGGTACTTCTGAGTATGGTGAGGCTGTGACTGTATAGCCTAGCTAGTTGCTGATTGGTTGGTGGGCAATGGAACAGCTTCTGATGGGAAAAGGAAAACGCATAGTAAACATTCTAAAGGCATGTCTTTGTCTATAGAATCAGAATGTTCAGAATATTCTAGAAGCATGATGCCTGTGTGTGGTGTTAGAATGTCTGTGGGTTGGGTTCTGAATAGAACTAGGGCATAGGAATAGAATTCTAGTTATTTGGGCTGTGGTCCCATGTGTCTAATTGGAATGTCTATATGACATTCTTGGGAGTGTCTTGCCTAGCCACCGGCAGCAGCACATAACATCTTTAAATGATTTATTGTGGAAGTTGAATCTGTCTACCCTGACAGTTGTGACAGAGAGAGGAGGATCTGAAATCCCTGGTTTAGATTCTGGCTGGGATTCAGTGCTATCGGGGACTTGGACAATGTGCCATTTAAAGGTTGTTTCCTATTGGGCTGACACATGCAGCATTTACGGATGAATGTCACCCCTGCGAGCGCGGGAACATTTTCTTTTCAAACGTGCGATGCAGACGAATCCCGGCCTCAGTGTATTGTCTAGTGGTCGACGGGAGCCTGTCTGAGGTAACTGTTGTTAACGTTGAGTGCTTTCTCTCTTGTTTATGACTCTATGTTAACAACTTGTCTTTCCATTTCAAACAAGTCTTTCCCCCTTGTCAGTCCTGTTCAGGATTTGATATAATTCATAACCCCACCCTGACACACACACACTAGGCTTGTCACGATACCAACATTTTGATCTGCATGTCATTGTGTCAGTAGGGGGAAAATACTGCATGAAACCTTCTTTACTCTTCAGTTAAGACACACTGTCTCCCCCACACTGTCTCCCTAAACAGAATTTAAGGAGCACCAGAAAGAAAAATAATTTAAGGAGCACAATTTAAGGAGCACCAGAAAGAAATATACTTTTGATATACACTGAACAAAATATATTAATGCAACATGTAAAGTGTTGGTCCCGTGTAAAGTGTTGGTCCCGTGTCTCATTAGGGCCGATTTCAAGTTTTCATAACAATCGGTAATCTGCATTTTTGGACGCCGATTATGGCCGATTACACTCCACGAGGAGACTGTCTACCTGATACGCGAGTGCAGCAAGGAGCCAAGGTAAGTTGCTATTGAGCATTAAACATATATTATAAAAAAACAATCTTAACATAATCACTAGTTAACTACACATGGTTGATGATATTACTTGTTTAACTAGCTTGTCCTGCATTGCTCATAATCGATGCGGTGCCTGTTAATTTATCATTGAATCACAGCCTACTTCGCCAAATGGGGGATTCAACAAGCGCATTCGCCAAAAAAGCACTGTCGTTGCACCAATGTGTACCTAACCATTAACATCAATGCCTTTCTTAAAATCAATACACAAGTTTATATTTTTAAACCTGCATATTTAGTTAATATTGCCTGCTAACATGAATTTCTTTTAACTAGGGACATTGTCACTTTTCTTGTGTTCTGTGCAAGCAGAGTCAGGGTATATGCAGCAGTTTGGGCCGCCTGGCTCGTTGGGAACTGTGTGAAGACCATTTCTTCCGAACAAAGACCGTAATTAATTTACCAATATTTTACATAATGACACAACATTGAAGGTTGTCCAATGTAACAGCAATACTTATACTTGGATGCCACCTGTTAGATAACATACGGAACGGTTCCGTATTTCACTGAAAGAATAAAGTTTTGTTTTCGAGATTACAGTTTCCGGATTTGACCATATTAATGACCTAAGGCTCATATTTCTGTGTGTTTTATAATATTATAATTACGTCTATGATTTGATAGCGCAGTCAGTCTGACATGGGTCATTATTATATAACTGTTTAGACTAGGAACAAGACCTGGTAACATGGGTCATTATTATATAACTGTTTAGACTAGAAACAAGACCTGGTAACATGGGTCATTATTATATAACTGTTTAGACTAGAAACAAGACCTGGTAACATGGGTCATTATTATATAACTGTTTAGACTAGGAACAAGACCTGGTAACATGGGTCATTATTATATAACTGTTTAGACTAGGAACAAGACCTGGTAACATGGGTCATTATTATATAACTGTTTAGACTAGGAACAAGACCTGGTAACATGGGTCATTATTATATAACTGTTTAGACTAGGAACAAGACCTGGTAACATGGGTCATTATTATATAACTGTTTAGACTAGGAACAAGACCTGGTAACATGGGTCATTATTATATAACTGTTTAGACTAGGAACAAGACCTGGTAACATGGGTCATTATTATATAACTGTTTAGACTAGGAACAAGACCTCTGGTAACATGGGTCATTATTATATAACTGTTTAGACTAGGAACAAGACCTGGTAACATGGGTCATTATTATATAACTGTTTAGACTAGGAACAAGACCTCTGGTAACATGGGTCATTATTATATAACTGTTTAGACTAGGAACAAGACCTCTGGTAACATGGGTCATTATTATATAACTGTTTAGACTAGGAACAAGACCTGGTAACATGGGTCATTATTATATAACTGTTTAGACTAGGAACAAGACCTGGTAACATGGGTCATTATTATATAACTGTTTAGACTAGAAACAAGACCTGGTAACATGGGTCACATTTCTATAACTGTTTAGACTAGGAACAAGACCTGGTAACATGGGTCATTATTATATAACTGTTTAGACTAGGAACAAGACCTCTGGTAACATGGGTCATTATTATATAACTGTTTAGACTAGGAACAAGACCTGGTAACATGGGTCATTATTATATAACTGTTTAGACTAGGAACAAGACCTCTGGTAACATGGGTCATTATTATATAACTGTTTAGACTAGGAACAAGACCTGGTAACATGGGTCATTATTATATAACTGTTTAGACTAGGAACAAGACCTGGTAACATGGGTCATTATTATATAACTGTTTAGACTAGAAACAAGACCTGGTAACATGGGTCATTATTATATAACTGTTTAGACTAGGAACAAGACCTGGTAACATGGGTCATTATTATATAACTGTTTAGACTAGGAACAAGACCTGGTAACATGGGTCATTATTATATAACTGTTTAGACTAGAAACAAGACCTGGTAACATGGGTCATTATTATATAACTGTTTAGACTAGGAACAAGACCTGGTAACATGGGTCATTATTATATAACTGTTTAGACTAGGAACAAGACCTGGTAACATGGGTCATTATTATATAACTCTTTAGACTAGGAACAAGACCTGGTAACATGGGTCACATTTCTATAACTGTTTAGACTAGAAACAATCAGTTGTCTTTGCTGTAAAACTGCAGGCATGCCTGTGCTCCATTTTCAGTCTTGACACTGAGGCAGTATGACAGTGAACTTGCACAGTCTACTCCGTCTGATATGTGCTCTTAATTATAACAGGCGATGAAATGATACAATGTATTAACAATGCTCGCTTTTTGCTCTGCTCTTATGTAACAAATGTACAAATCTAACAGAAGACTCGTCTGGGTCCCTGCTCGCCTTCACTGCTAAATGATATATCCCAAAATAAAATGAAGGCGAAATAGACGCGTGTGAAGAGTGGACGGAGAGAAGCAGGCGTGAGGGCTGGTTGAGGATGAGGATGTCTGATCACAGCTGCCACACGTGATATGCACATGAGAGTGAAGTGGATATGATTAGACCTGAACATACAAGAGACTGGAGGCTGTTGTTTCAATTCAACTGAATTTATAAACAAAACTGACTTTATAAACAGGCGCCAGCAGGTTCTTTGGGTTGGTAGGGCTGAAAAAGTTGGTAGTATCATATGAAACAGTACTACGGTATTCTAAAATGTTTATCGTGAGTATCATGATGTTTTGGTACTGTGATATTACCACACACAGGGACAATCCCGTCTCTCCCCCCTCTAGCTTGGTGTGAACTGGTTTCCCATCTCTCCCTCTCTCCCCCTCTAGCTTGGTTTGGACTGGTTGCCCCTCGCTCCCTCCCTCTGGTTTGGACTGATTTCCCATCTCTCTCCCTCTCTCTGGCTTGGACTCGTTTCCTATCTCTCTCCCTCCCTCTGGCTTGGACTCGTTTCCCATCTCTCTCTCCCTCCCTCTGGCTTGGACTGGTTTCCCATCTCTCTCTCTCTCCCTCTGGTTTGGACTGGTTTCCCATCCTTCCCTCTCTCTCCCTCTGGTTTGGACTGGTTTCCCATCCTTCCCTCTCTCTCCCCCTGGTTTGGACTGGTTTCCCATCCCTCCCTCTCTCTAGCTTGGTTTTGAATGGTTTCCCATCCCTCTCTCTCTCTCTCTCTCTCTCTCTCTCTAACTTGGTTTTGACTGGTTTCTCATCACTCTCTCTAGCTTGGTTTGGACTGGTTTCTCCTCCCTCCCTCTCTCTCTCTGGTTTGGACTGGTTTCCCATCCTTCCCTCTCTCTAGCTTGGTTTTGAATGGTTTCCCATCCCTCTCTCTCTCCCTGTGGTTTGGACTGGTTTCCCATCCCTCCCTCTCTCCCTCTGGTTTGGACTGGTTTCCCATCCCTCCCTCTCTCCCTCTGGTTTGGACTGGTTTCCCATCTCTCCCTCTGGTTTGGACTGGTTTCCCATCTCTCTCTCCTCTGGTTTGGACTGGTTTCCCATCCCTCCCTCTCTCTAGCTTGGTTTGGACTGGTTTCTCCTCCCTCCTCTCTCTCTCTGGTTTGGACTGGTTTCCCATCCTTCCCTCTCTCTAGCTTGGTTTTGAATGGTTTCCCATCCCTCTCTCTCCCCCTCTCTCTAGCTTGGTTTGGACTGGTTTCCCATCCCTCCCTCTCTCCCTCTGGTTTGGACTGGTTTCCCATCCCTCCCTCTCTCCCTCTGGTTTGGACTGGTTTCCCATCTCCCTCCCCCTCTGGTTTGGACTGGTTTCCCATCTCCCTCTCCCCTCTCTGGTTTGGACTGGTTTTCCCATCCCTCCCTCTCTCTAGCTTGGTTTGGACTGGTTTCCCATCCCTCCCTCTCTCTAGCTTGGTTTGGACTGGTTTCCCATCCTCCCTCTCTCTAGCTTGGTTTTGAATGGTTTCCCATTTGGTTTGGACTGGTTTCCCATCCCTCCCTCTCTCCTAGCTTGGTTTGGACTGGTTTCCCATCCCTCCCTCTCTCTAGCTTGGTTTGGACTGGTTTCCCATCTCTCCCTCTCTCTAGCTTGGTTTGGACTGGTTTTCCATCCCCCCTCTCTCTAGCTTGGTTTGGACTGGTTTCCCATCCCTCCCTCTCTCTAGCTTGGTTTAGACTGGTTTCCCATCTCTCTCTCTCTCTAGCTTGGTTTGGACTGGTTTCCCATCCCTCCCTCTCTCTAGCTTGGTTTAGACTGGTTTCCCATCTCTCTCTCTCTCTAGCTTGGTTTAGACTGGTCTCCCACCCCTCCCTCTCTCTAGCTTGGTTTGGACTGGTTTCCCATACCTCCCGCTCTCTCCGGCTTTGTTTGGACTGTGTTTGGGTAACAACAGTGTGTGTGAGTGAGCAGTGTGTTTGGGTAACAACAGTGTGTGTGAGTGAGCAGTGTGTTTGGGTAACAACAGTGTGTGTGAGTGAGCAGTGTGTTTGGGTAACAACAGTGTGTGTGAGTGAGCAGTGTGTTTGGGTAACAACAGTGTGTGTGAGTGAGCAGTGTGTTTGGGTAACAACAGTGTGTGTGAGTGAGCAGTGTGTTTGGATAACAACAGTGTGTGTGAGTGAGCAGTGTGTTTGTGTGAGACCAGTATGTGTGTGTGAGTGAGCAGTGTGTTTGGGTGAGACCAGTATGTGTGTGTGAGCAGTGTGTTTGGGTGAGACCAGTATGTGTGAGCGAGCAGTGTGTCTGTGTTTGGGTAACAACAGTGTGTATGATATGCTAGGTCTGGGTAACAACGGTGTGCATGATATGCTAGGTCTGGGTAACAACGGTGTGCATGATATGCTAGGTCTGGGTAACAACGGTGTGCATGATATGCTAGGTCTGGGTAACAACGGTGTGCATGATATGCTAGGTCTGGGTAACAACGGTGTGCATGATATGCTAGGTCTGGGTAACAACGGTGTGCATGATATGCTAGGTCTGGGTAACAACGGTGTCTGTATGATATATGCTAGGTCTGGGTAACAACGGTAACAGCATGATATATGCTAGGTCTGGGTAACAACGGTGTGCATGATATGCTAGGTCTGGGTAACAACGGTGTGGCTAGGTCTGGGTAACAACGGTGTGTATGCTAGGTCTGGGTAACAACGGTGTGCATGATATGCTAGGTCTGGGTAACAACGGTGTGTATGATATGCTAGGTCTGGGTAACAACGGTGTGCATGATATGCTAGGTCTGGGTAACAACGGTGTGTATGATATGCTAGGTCTGGGTAACAACGGTGTGCATGATATGCTAGGTCTGGGTAACAACGGTGTGTATGATATGCTAGGTCTGGGTAACAACGGTGTGTATGATATGCTAGGTCTGGGTAACAACGGTGTGTATGATATGCTAGGTCTGGGTAACAACGGTGTGTATGATATGCTAGGTCTGGGTAACAACGGTGTGTATGATATGCTAGATCTGTGACTAACTGAATCACTGTCTATCTGACAGTTCTGGATGAGTGCTGTTTAAATAGTCATACATTCATTTTTTTCATTATTTTTATTAACTTTATTTTCCATCTAGATAAACTTGACCTAATATCGCAATTGCTTACTAACGATTATAACCAATTGTTTTGCGAATTTTGAAGTCTGTCTCTTATTAAGCATTCTACGTTTCCTCATTCCAACTGTCGTTTGATGCTCCAGCAGCTAATTGGCTAGATGCGCGAGGGTGTGGAAGTCCTATAGGCTATGGCACTTCAGTCTTTGATGTGTGGACGTTCTTTTATGCAGTGCACGTGTTCATTGCTTGCTAGTAAATAAATAAAGCGGTCTTTTAAAACAGGTTGGGTGCGTCTGATTTATTCATTTAATTATTCAACAGCAGTCGACAAGGTTCTGGCTCTGAGCCCTATAATACACCAATGTTGTGTCAAATAGACAATGCTATCCCTCCAGGCATGGTATGATATGGAATCTGTTAATTATGTATAGACTAATCTATGCTGATAAATAGGCTATGGACATTTGTGTGTATTTGTTTCTATTTGAATGATTGTCAGTTTCATCTTCATACTATATCATAGCTGTCTCCCTGCGTACTGTCCTTGTCAATTCATTATCTTGTAGCCTACTTTCAGAAAGCCTAAGGTAGGCCTAGGTTTTTTAATAGGTTTTACGGAAAGAATATTTGCTCTTGTGTCTGACATACACTGGTGGCTTTGATTGACTGGTCTTTTTACAGGGGGTGGTGCTGTGTGAACACTGTTTCTCTCTATAGGCCTGTATGTCCATTCTGATTCTCTCTATAGGCCTGTATGTCCATTCTGATTCTCTCTATAGGCCTGTATGTCCATTCTGATTCTATATTGGCCTATATGTCCATTCTGATTCTATGTAGGCCTATATGTCCATTCTGATTCTCTCTATAGGCCTTTATGTCCATTCTGATTCTCTCTATAGGTCTATTCTGATTCTCTATAGGCCTGTATGTCCATTCTGATTCTCTCTATAGGCCTTTATGTCCATTCTGATTCTCTCTATAGGCTATTCTGATTCTCTATAGGCCTGTATGTCCATTCTGATTCTCTATAGGCCTTTATGTCCATTCTGATTCTCTATAGGCCTGTGTCCATTCTGTTCCATTCTGATTCTCTCTATAGGCCTGTATGTCCATTCTGATTCTCTATAGGCCTTTATGTCCATTCTGATTCTCTAAGGCATTCTCATTCTGATTCTGGCCTGATTATTCTCTATAGGCCTTTATGTCCATTCTGATTCTCTATAGGCCTTTATGTCCATTCTGATTCTCTCTATAGGCCTGTATGTCCATTCTGATTCTCTATAGGCCTTTATGTCCATTCTGATTCTCTATAGGCCTTTATTCTCTATAGTCCATTCTGATTCTCTATCTGCCTTTATGTCCATTCTGATTCTCTATAGGCCTGTCCATTCTGTCCATTCTGATTCTCTATAGGCCTTTATGTCCATTCTGATTCTCTATAGGCCTTTATGTCCATTCTGATTCTCTATAGGCCTTTATGTCCATTCTGATTCTCTATAGGCCTTTATGTCCATTCTTCTATATTGATTCTTCTGATTCTCTCTATAGGCCTTTATGTCCATTCTGATTCTCTATAGGCCTTTATTCTGATTCTCATTCTTCTGATTCTCTATAGGCCTGTATGTCCATTCTGATTCTCTATAGGCCTGTATGTCCATTCTGATTCTCTCTATAGGCCTATATGTCCATTCAGATTCTATATTGGCCTATATGTCCATTCAGATTCTATATTGGCCTATATGTCCATTCTGATTCTATATTGGCCTATATGTCCATTCTGTTCTATTCTGATTCTGATTCTATATTGGCCTTTATGTTCATTCTGATTCTCATTCTGATTCTATATTGGCCTATATGTCCATTCTGATTCTCTCTATAGGCCTGTATGTCCATTCTGATTCTATATTGGCCTATATGTCCATTCTGATTCTATATTGGCCTATATGTCCATTCTGATTCTATATTGGCCTATATGTCCATTCAGATTCTATATTGGCCTATATGTCCATTCAGATTCTATATTGGCCTATATGTCCATTCAGATTCTATATTGGCCTATATGTCCATTCTGATTCTATATTGGCCTATATGTCCATTCTGATTCTATATTGGCCTATATGTCCATTCAGATTCTATATTGGCCTATATGTCCATTCAGAAAGTTTCCTAAAGTAGCCAGTCTGGACTCTCTCTTTTAATAAGAATCAAACGCTCCTGTCATGATTTCATCTTGAAAAAGGTCTATTTTCACTAAAGGCCCTTTGTCACCAAGTCTGTTGTTTTCGACCGAATAATTAAGAAGAAATAAGCAAACAGAAGCTACGTCTTTGTTTATGAAGTCCTTTGTGAAATATCGTCCTGCCACAATCCGTCAATTATTTATTCAGAACAGGTTTGATATTTAAATTTTTCTGGGAAGCTGCCACTAACAGGCTGTGCACTGTGAATGACAGGTCTGTGTATTCGTTGTGTGAATGAATTAATACATATCTCTCTGCCTGTTTTTACATTTGTAAGGTATCAGTTTAGCCAATGTGATCACGTCACCGCAGAGCTAGGTTACATGTCACTCTCGTCATTCAAACCGCCCTGTCTGTTCATTGTCAAAGCTGCAGCCTATTTTTATAGCCAATTCAGCAAGCAGTAGGATGGATCGATGCTTCTCTCCTCAAATAGGCCATAGTTGAAAAAAATTGCTTGAAATAAGTTTCAAACTATATTGCTGTTGATAGTCTATATATAGGCTAGAGGTCGACCGATTGTGATTTTTCACCACCGATAACGATTATTGGAGGACCAAAAAGGCCGATACCGATTAATCGTCCGATTTTAAATTAAACATAAAAAATAATTAATCTCGGGGGTTGATAGGCTTGAAGTCATAAACAGCGCAATGCTTGATGCACAACGAAGAGCTGCTGGCAAAACGCACGAAAGTGCTGTTAGAATGAATGTTTACGCGCCTGCTTCTGCCTACCACCACTCAGTCAGATACTTAGATACTTGTATGCTTGTATGCTCAGATTATATGCAACGCAGGACACGCTAGATAATATCTAGTATAATCATCAACCATGTGTAGTTAACTAGTCATTATGATTGCTTGTTTTTTACAAGAGAAGTTTAATGCTAGCTAGCAACTTACCTTGGCTTACTGCATACGCGTAACAGGCAGTCTCCCTGTGGAGTGCAATGAGAGAGAGGCAGGTCGTTATTGCTTTGGACTAGTTAACTGTAAGATTGGATCCCCCGAGCTGACAAGGTGAAAATGTTAACTCACCGTTCCTAGGCCGTCATTGAAAATAAGAATGTGTTCTTAACTGACTTGCCCATTTAAATAAATATTAAATAAAGGTGTTCAAAATATATATATATTTTTTTAATTCGGCAAAATTGGCATCAGAAAATACAGATTTCCTATTGTTATGAAAACTTGAAATCGGCCCTAAATAACCGGCCATTCCGATTAATCGGTCGACCTCTAATATATACTACCCGTTCAAGCACTAGAGTTAGGGGGAAGGGATGGGCCAGCCAAGATGCCTGAGTTACGCAAAAAGGGAACGGTGAAACAAATATTAATGCCTTCGTTCGCTAAAGTGAATCTAGGTGACCACCTAATGTATAGTCAACCCTAAAAGACAGAGAAAAATAATATCCGCCTGCATTTACCCTTATCAATAAGTGGTTGCACAGATTTAGATAAATCACTGTCAACATAACCACCTATTGCTTCACTAAAATTGATCAACAGCTGATCATTAGGCTTTGGACAGGTTGTGTGCATGTGTTTCTGTTTTCTAATGGTTGTCAAAGTCATCTTCAAGCCTGTCACAGATGTTTATACAGTACCAGTCAAACAGTTGGACACCTACTCATTCCAAGGTTTTTCTTTATTTTTACTATTTTGTACAGAATAGTAGTGAATACATCAGAACTATATACTATATCTGGGTAGCCATTTGATTATCTGTTCTGGAGTCTTATGCCTTGGGGGTAGAAGCTGTTAAGAAGCCTTTTGGACCTAGACTTGGTGCTCCGGTACCGCTTGCCATGTGGAAGCAGAGAGAACAGTCTATGACTAGTGTGGCTGGAGTCTTTGACAATTTTTAGGGCCTTCCTCTGACACCGCCTGCTATAGAGGTCCTGGATGGCAGGAAGCTTGGCCCCGGTGATGTACTGGGCCGTACTCCCTACCCTCTGTAGTGAGGCCGAGCAAATGCAATACAAGGCAGTGATGCAACCCGTCTGGATGCTCTCGATGGTGCAGCTGAAGAACCTTTTGAGGACCTGAGGACCCATGCTAAATCTTTTCAGTCTCCTGAGGGGGAATAGGTTTGGTTGTGACCTCTTCATGACCGTCTTGGTGTGCTTGGACCATGTTAGTTTGTTGGTGATGTGGACACCAAGGAACATGAAGCTCTCAACCTGCTCCGCTACAGCCCCGTCGATGAGAATGGGGGCGTGCTCGGTCCTTGCAGAGTGAGGTGTTTAGTCCCAGGGTCCTTAGCTTATTGATGAGCTTTGAGGGCACTATGCTGTTGAACACTGAGCTGTAGTCAATGAACAGCATTCTCACATAAGTGTTCCTTTTGTCCAGGTGTGAAAGGGCAGTGTGGAGGGTAATAGAGATTGCATCATCTGAGGCTCTGTTAGGGCTGTATGCAAATTGGAGTGGGTCTAGGATTTCTGGGATAATGGTGTTGATGTGAGCCATGACCAGCCTTTCAAAGCATTTCATGGCTATAGACGTGAGTGCTACGGGTCAGTAGTCATTTAGGCAGGTTACCTTAGTGTTCTTGGGCACAGGGACTATGCTGGTATTAGACTCAGACAGGGAGAGGTTGAAAATGTCAGTGAAGACACTTGCCAGTTGGTCAGCGCATGCTCTGAGTACGCGTCCTGGTAATCCGTCTGGCCCTGCGGCCTTGTGAATGTTAACCTGTTTATAGGTCTTGCTCTCTGCAGCCGATAAGCGTGTGATCACACAGTTGTCCGGAATATCTGACGCTCTCATGCGTGTTTCAGTGTTATTTGCCTCGAGGCGAGCATGGAAGTTATTTAGCTCGTCTGGTAGGCTCATGTCACTGGGAAGCTCTCGGCTGTGCTTCCCTTTGTAGTCTGTAATAGTTTGCAAGCCCTGCCACATCTGACGAGTGTCAGAGCCGGTGAAGTACGATTCGATCTTAGTCCTGTATTGACACTTCGTCTTGTTTGATGGTTCGTTGGAAGTCAGAACGGGATTTCTTATAAGCTTCTGGGTTACAGTCCCGCTCCTTGAAAGCGGAATCTCTACCCGTTAACTCAGTGCGGATGTTGCCTGTAATCCATGGCTTCAGGTTGGGGTATGTATGTACAGTCACTGTGGGGGGGACGTCATCGATGCACTTATTGATTAAGCCAGTGACTGATGTGGTGTACTCCTCAATGCCTTCGGAAGAATCCCGGAACATATTTCAGTCTGTAATAGCAAAACAGTCCTGTAGCCAGGCATGCCCACTGGGACATTATTCCAGAAATACTTCTCAACCCTTCAGATCATCCCGCTGGTGAAGAAGCCAGATGTGGAGGTCCTGGGCTGGTGTGGTTACACGTGGTCTGTGGTTGTGAGGCCGGTTGGACATACTGCCAAATTCTCTAAAACAACATTAGAGGTGGCTTATGGTAGAGAAATGAGCATTGCTGACTGGTATTACCACAGTCAGCATGCCAATAGCACGCTCCCTCATCTTGGAGACGGTACATTTTAAACTGTACATTTTGAAGTGGCCGTTTATTGTCCCAGCACATTGTCCCAGGCTTCTTGATATGCCACACCTGTAAGGTGGATTGATTGTTTTGAGAAAGGAGAAATCCTCACCAATAGGGATGTAAATAAACTTGTGCACAAAATTAGAGAAATTTCTGCGATTTTAATGAAAAAGATAAGCTTTGTCTAATCTTTCTCTCTCGCCGTCTGTCTCTCCATCTCTCTTTCTCTCTCTCTCCTGTCCCCCTTCACCCTTCTCTCTCTATTCTCTCTCTCTCTCTCTCTCTCTCCAGGCCAGACCCTGCGTCCCAGCAGAATGACTCTCCTCTCCCAGACCAGGATGAGGAGATACTGGGCTCTGACGATGAGGAGCAGGAAGACCCCAATGACTACTGTAGAGGTATGATACACAGACACACACACATACTGACTACTGTAGAGGTATGATACACAGACACACACACATACTGACTACTGTAGAGGTATAATACACAGACACACACACATACTGACTACTGTAGAGGTATGATACACACAGACACAAACACATACTGACTACTGTAGAGGTATGATACACACAGACACAAACACATACTGACTACTGTAGAGGTATGATACACAGACACACACACATACTGACTACTGTAGAGGTATGATACACACAGACACACACACATACTGACTACTGTAGAGGTATGATACACACAGACACACACACATACTGACTACTGTAGAGGTATGATACACAGACACACACACATACTGACTACTGTAGAGGTATGATACACACAGACACACACACATACTGACTACTGTAGAGGTATGATACACACAGACACACACACTACTACTGACTACTGTAGAGGTATGATACACACAGACACACACACATACTGACTACTGTAGAGGTATAATACACACAGACACACACACATACTGACTACTGTAGAGGTATGATACACAGACACACACACATACTGACTACTGACTAGAGGTATGATACACACAGACACAAACACATACTGACTACTGACTACTGAGGTATGATACACACAGACACACACACATACTGACTACTGTAGAGCTACTGATACTGTAGACAGACACACACACATACTGACTACTGTAGAGGTATGATACACACAGACACACACACATACCGACTACTGTAGAGGTATGATACACACAGACACACACACATACTGACTACTGTAGAGCTATGATACACACAGACACACACACATACTGACTACTGTAGAGGTACAACACACACACACATCCAACTATTATGTGTTACTATTGCAGGAGGTTACCACCATGTGAAGATAGGAGACCTGTTCAATGGAAGATACCATGTGATCCGGAAGCTGGGCTGGGGACATTTCTCCACTGTGTGGTTGGCCTGGGACATACAGTAAGTTCTGTCTGTTCCACTGTGTGGTTGGCCTGGGACATACAGTAAGTTCTGTCTGTTCCACTGTGTGGTTGGCCTGGGACATACAGTAAGTTCTGTCTGTGTAAATGGTTCTGCTGTTCCACTGTCAAGGCTGTTCTGTTAAAGTGGTGTGGTTGGCCTGGGACATACAGTAAGTTCTGTCCCACTGTGTGGTTTTCTGTCTGTTTGTGTTCCAGTGTGTGTTTCAGTGTGGTAACATATGTTGTCCTGTTATTTCTAGAGGGAAGTGTTTTGTGGCCATGAAGGTGGTGAAGAGTGCAGACTGCATTACACTGAGACAGCCCTGGATGAGATCAAGCTGCTGAGATCAGTGAGGAACACATATACTGTCTGTTCCACTGTGTGGTTGGCCTGGGACATACAGTAAGTTCTGTCTGTTCCACTGTGTGGTTGGCCTGGGACATACAGTAAGTTCTGTCTGTGTAAATGGTGCTGAGTCAAGGCCTGTTAAAGTGGTACCGGCTTATTTGTGTTCCAGTGTGTGTTTCAGTGTGTAACATATGTTGTCCTGTTATTTCTAGAGGGAAGTGTTTTGTGGCCATGAAGGTGGTGAAGAGTGCAGAGCATTACACTGAGACAGCCCTGGATGAGATCAAGCTGCTGAGATCAGTGAGGAACACATATACTCACTCACTCACTCACCACTAACATTGAGTGGCTGCTGCCAACACACTGACTCAACTCCAGCCACTTTAATAATGGGAATTGATGGGAAATTATGTAAATATATCACTAGCCACTTTAAACAATGCTACCTAATATAATGTTTACATACCCTACATTATTCATCTCATATGTATATGTATATACTGTACTCTATATCATCTACTGCATCTTTATGTAATACATGTATCACTAGCCACTTTAACTATGCCACTTTGTTTACATACTCATCTCATATGTATATACTGTACTCAATACCATCTACTGTATCTTGCCTATGCTGCTCTGTACCATCACTCATTCATATATCTTTATGTACATATTCTTTATCCCCTTACACTTGTGTCTATAAGGTAGTAGTTTTGGAATTGTTAGCTAAATTACTTGTTGGTTATTACTGCATTGTCGGAACTAGAAGCACAAGCATTTTGCTACACTCACATTAACATCTGCTAACCATGTGTATGTGACAAATAACATTTGATTTGATTTATTCACTCACTCACTCACTTCTACTCAATATGATTAGTATTCATGTGTGTTCCAGGTCAGGAACACGGACCAGAAGGACCCCAGCAGGGAGAGGGTAGTTCAGTTACTGGATGACTTCAAGATCTCTGGCATGAACGGAACTCGTATCCTCAGTTAAACGTCCACGACAACACTGCTGTTCAACATAGGATGAAAACTGACAACAAGAGAGAACCGGCGTATTCCAA
The DNA here is from genome assembly GCF_018296145.1 of Oncorhynchus tshawytscha. Taxonomy (NCBI): domain Eukaryota; kingdom Metazoa; phylum Chordata; class Actinopteri; order Salmoniformes; family Salmonidae; genus Oncorhynchus; species Oncorhynchus tshawytscha. The sequence continues at coordinate 11,957,827 of NC_056430.1, read as the reverse complement.
TATTCCTGCTATTGGTCAATATTATGAGCCTTAAAAGATTCATTGCCCAAGTCCTGCCACTAACTATTGGTGGTTTACAGATGTGTCCCTGCCTTGATGACGTTTGGCCAGCATTGTCTGGACGTTTGGCAACACAACACATTCCAGCCAGCTAGAGGACACACACAGAAGCACAATTGTACTGACAGTTTCTCTATCCGCCCTAGTTAGCGACGGTTACATCCTGATCACAGCTGGGTGTCCAGGCAACACGCCCAGACTCCGTCCCAGCATGCCTAGCTTCTTGGAAGAGTTGGTAATGAGTTCTGGGTTGGTGTGCCCACTTCCATCTTGGTTCTTTGCAGAACCTTTTGGGTGTTCACATTTTATATTGCGTA
>NC_056430.1:11924950-11952450 GCF_018296145.1 Oncorhynchus tshawytscha | reverse complement strand
AATGATTTCACAGCAGGTAAACCCACCCAGGGGACTGTGCTTCACCTTTAATCTAGATCAGAACGATGCTGCGGACCTCTATTAGATTCTGTTTCCTTTTTTAAAGGAACTGAAAGGCATATGTTTATTTTAACCATATATCATATGTTTATTTTAACCATATATCATGGGACCAGAGTTGGTGACCTGGATCGTGTACATTAGGACACGCTACAGCAAAACATTTCTGCCAGTTCTTGCATAAGTTGACGTAGTCCCTTCCCTGTTTCAGGCCGTTTTCTTCCGTTTGGCGATCACGGCAGTGTATCGATTGCTATTCGTGTGACTGACTGACTGATCTGTTGCATTGACCCAGGTCCAGATAAACCGGAAGAGAAGCAGGAGGAGGAGGAGAGCAGGATGGAGGTGACCTGCAACGGCCACGCAGAGGAAGACACTGCAAGCCAGGAGGTACAGAGGACTGAGGAAGAAGAGGAGAAAGACGAAGAGGACCAACAGAAAGCCAACAACCTCAACGCCAGCACGGAGGGTAGTGACCTGCCGGTCAATGCAACTTACCCAGAGTACAACGGCAAAGGTCCCGGTGACCCACACGATCCTGGTACAGACGGTAAACAAGAGAGAGAGCAGGGGAAGGAGAGCGAGATGGAGACTGAGGTGATGCCTGGTATAGAGGATGAAGAGGAGGAGGAGGAGGAAAGGAACGGTTAGTGGTGGTGAAGTGGCACTTTGCTGGGTACTTCATCAGGAAGCCGTAGCGTTCCAGAACATTCAGATGGAACAGAGGTGTCATGTAGATCACACGTCTCTCCTAACATGTAGATTAAATGATCGTCAGATCTACTCCTTACGTGTCTTTCTGCGACATTCTGAATGTTTCACCTCACTGAATACACTCCAGCTGATGGTGTGGTGGTATCTGTGGTGGTATCTGTGGTGGTATCTGTGGTGGTATCTGTGGCGGTATCTGTGGCGGTATCTGTGGCGGTATCTGTGGCGGTATCTGTGGTGGTATCTGTAGTGGTATCTGTGGTGGTATCTGTGGTGGTATCTGTGGTGGTATCTGTGGTGGTATCTGTGGTGGTATCTGTGGTGGTATCTGTGGTGGTATCTGTGGTGGTATCTGTAGTGGTATCTGTGGTGGTATCTGTAGTGGTATCTGTGGTGGTATCTGTGGTGGTATCTGTAGTGGTATCTGTGGTGGTATCTGTGGTGGTATCTGTAGTGGTATCTGTGGTGGTATCTGTGGTGGTATCTGTGGTGGTATCTGTAGTGGTATCTGTGGTGGTATCTGTAGGCGTGGCTAACTAGCTAGCCATTTCACATTGGTTACACCAGCCATCAGGCTGATAGGCTTGAAGTCATAAACAGCGCTGTGCTTGTGAAGAGCTGCTGGCAAAACGCACGAAAGTGCTGTTTGAATTAATGATTACGGGCCTGCTGCTGCTCAGTCAGACTGCTCTATCAAATCATAGACTTAATTATAACATAATAACTCACAGAAATACGAGCCTTTGGTCATTAATATGGTCGAATCCGGAAACTATCATTTCGAAAACAAAACGTTTATTATTTCAGTGAAATACGGAACCGTTCGGTATTTTATCTAACGGGGTGGCATCCAGAAGTCTAAATATTGCTGTTACATTGCACAACCTTTAATGTATGTCATAATTATGTCAAATTTTGGCAAATTAGTTCTCAATGAGCCAGGCAGCCCAAGCTGTTGCATATACCCTGACTCTGCGTGCCAAGAACGCAAGAGAAATGACACAATTTCACCTGGTTAATATTGTCTGCTAAACTGGATTAATAGTTATAACTAGTGATTATGATTGATTGTTTATATAAGATAAGTTTAATGCTAGCTAGAAATTTACCTTGGTTTCTACTGCATTCGCGTAACAGGCAGGCTACTCGTGGAGAGCAATGGTTAGAGCGTTGGACTAGTTAACTGTGCTGAGCTGACAAGGTGAAAATCTGTCGTTCTGCCCCTGAACAAGGTAGTTAACCCACTGTTCCCAGGCCGTCATTGAAAATAAGAATGTGTTCTTAACTGACTTGCCTAGTCAAATAAAAGGTATAAAATATATATATTTTTTCTTTTAAATAACCGGAAATTGGCGCCCAAAAATACAGATTTTCGATTGTTATGAAAACTTGAAATCGGCCATTCCGATTAATCGGTCTACCTCTAATCTGTAGTGTTGTCTGTAGGCGTGGTGGTATCTGTAGTGTTGTCTGTAGGCGCGGTGGTATCTGTAGTGTTGTCTGTAGGCGTGGTGGTATCTGTAGTGTTGTCTGTAGGCGCGGTGGTATCTGTAGTGTTATCTGTAGGCGCGGTGGTATCTGTAGTGTTGTCTGTAGGCGTGGTGGTATCTGTAGTGTTGTCTGTAGGCGTGGCGGTATCTGTAGTGTTGTCTGTAGGCGTGGCGGTATCTGTAGTGTTGTCTGTAGGCGCGGTGGTATCTGTAGTGTTGTCTGTAGGCGTGGTGGTATCTGTAGTGTTATCTGTGGGCGCGGTGGTATCTGTAGTGTTGTCTGTAGGCGTGGTATCTGTAGTGTTATCTGTAGGCGTTGGTATCTGTAGTGTTGTCTGTGGGCGCGGTGGTATCTGTAGTGGTATCTGTAGTGTTGTCTGTGGCGTCTGTAGGTATCTGTGGTGGTATCTGTAGTGTTGTCTGTAGGCGTGGTGGTATCTGTAGTGTTATCTGTGGGCGTCTGTAGTGGTATCTGTAGTGTTGTCTGTGGGCGCAGTGGTATCTGTAGTGGTATCTGTAGTGTTGTCTGTAGGCGTGGCGGTACCTGTGGGCGCGGTGGTATCTGTAGTGGTATCTGTAGTGTTATCTGTGGGTGTGGTGGTATCTGTAGTGTTGTCTGTGGGCGCAGTGGTATCTGTAGTGGTATCTGTAGTGGTATCTAGTGTTGTCTGTAGTGTTGTCTGTAGTGTTGTCTAGTGTTGTCTGTAGTGTTGTCTGTAGTGTTGTCTGTAGTGTTGTCTGTAGTGTTATCTGTAGTGTTATCTGTAGTGTTATCTGTAGTGTTGTCTGTAAATGTTGTCTGTTAGTTTGTCACATACACATGGTTATCTGATGTTAATGTCTGTAGTGTTGTCTGTAAATGTTGTCTGTAGTGTTGTCTGCAGTGTTGTCTAGTGTTATCTGTAACAATGTCTGTACTGTCTGTCTGTAGTGGGATAAAGAATCTGTACATGGTATCTGAATGAGTGATGTCTACAGAGTTGTCTAGTGGTAAGATCTGTAGATGATGTCTGTAGTGTTGTCATAGTGTTATCTGTATGGTAAACTGTAGTGGTCATAGTTAAAGTGGCTAGTGATACATGTTGTCTGTAGTGCAGTCTGATATAGAGTACAGTATCAACGTATGTTGTCTGAGATGTCAATGTAGTGTTGTCTGTATAAGGTAGTTGTTTAAAGTGGCTAGTGATTATCTTAGTGGTTTCTGTAGTGTTGTCTGTAGTGTTGTCTGTGTTATCTGTCAGTGTATCTGACAGTGTTGTCTGTAGTGTTGTCTGTTAGTGTTGTCTGTTTAACAGTCTGTGGCTGTGAGATAGTTGTGTAGTGTTATCTGTAGTGTTGTCTGTAGTGTTGTCTGTAGTGTTGTCTGTAGTGTTATCTGTAGTGTTGTCTGTAGTGTTGTCTAGTGTTATCTGTAGTGGTATCTGTAGTGTTGTCTGTAGTGTTGTCTGTAGTGTTGTCTGTAGTGTTGTCTGTAGTGTTGTCTGTAGTGTTGTCTGTAGTGTTATCTGTAGTGTTGTCTGTAGTGTTGTCTGTAGTGTTGTCTGTAGTGTTGTCTGTAGTGTTGTCTGTAGTGTTGTCTAGTGTTATCTGTAGTGGTATCTGTAGTGTTGTCTGTAGTGTTGTCTGTAGTGTTGTCTGTAGTGTTGTCTGTAGTGTTGTCTGTAGTGTTGTCTGTAGTGTTATCTGTAGTGTTGTCTGTAGTGTTGTCTGTAGTGTTGTCTAGTGTTATCTGTAGTGGTATCTGTAGTGTTATCTGTAGTGTTATCTGTAGTGTTGTCTGTAGTGTTGTCTGTAGTGTTGTCTGTAGTGTTGTCTGTAGTGTTGTCTAGTGTTATCTGTAGTGGTATCTGTAGGCGAGGTGGTATGTTAGTCTCCCCACTAACCTCCTAAGTGCTTCTAATATCACCTCTTCGGTACTCTTTCAATCTCCTCTTCGTTTTCCTCCTCTCTTTCCTCTCTTCACAGGGACTTTTTGTGGACAGCACAATAAACTATATATATATATATATATATTATATATATAGTGCTCAAAAAAATAAAGGGAACACTAAAATAACATCCTAGATCTGAATGAATGAAATATTCTTAAGTTATTTTTTTCGTTACATAGTTGAATGTGCTGACAACAAAATCACACAAAAATTATCAATCAAATTTATCAACCCATGGAGGTCTGAATTTGGAGTCACTCAAAATGAAAGTGGAAAACCACACTACAGGCTGATCCAACTTTGATGTAATGTCCTTAAAACAATTCAAAATGAGGCTCAGTAGTGTGTGTGGCCTCCACGTGCCTGTATGACCTCCCTACAACGCCTGGGCATGCTCCTGATGAGGTGGCGGATGGTCTCCTGAGGGATCTCCTCCCAGACCTGGACTAAAGCATCCGCCAACTCCTGGACAGTCTGTGGTGCAGTCTGTTGGTGGATGGAGCGAGACATGATATCCCAGATGTGCACAGTTGGATTCAGGTCTGGGGAACGGGCGGGCCAGTCCATAGCATCAATGCCTTCCTCTTGCAGGAACAGCTGACACACTCCAGCCACATGAGGTCTAGCATTGTCTTGCATTAGGAGGAACCCAGGGCCAACCGCACCAGCATATGGTCTCACAAGGGGTCTGAGGATCTCATCTCGGTACCTAATGGCAGTCAGGCTACCTCTGGCGAGCACACGGAGGAAAGAAATCCCACCCCACACCATGACTGACCCACCGCCAAACCGGTCATGATGGAGGATGTTGCAGGCAGCAGAACGTTCTCGACGGGCCCTCATGGAGTCTGTTTCTGACCGTTTGAGCAGACACATGCACATTTGTGGCCTGCTGGAGGTCATTTTGCGGGGCTCTGGCAGTGCTCCTCCTGCTCCTCCTTGCACAAAGTCGGAGGTAGCGGTCCTGCTGCTGGGTTGTTGCCCTCCTACGGCCTCCTCCACGTCTCCTGATGTACTGGCCTGTCTCCTGGTAGCGCCTCCATGCTCTGGACACTACGCTGACAGACACAGCAAACCTTCTTGCCACAGCTCGCATTGATGTGCCATCCTGGATGAGCTGCACTACCTGAGCCACTTGTGTGGGTTGTAGACTCCGTCTCATGCTACCACTAGAGTGAAAGCACCGCCAGCATTCAAAAGTGACCAAAACATCAGCCAGGAAGCATAGGAACTGAGAAGTGTTCTGTCACAGAACAGAACCACCGAGTGCTGAAGCGAGTAAAAATCGTCTGTACTCTGTTGCAACATTCACTACCGAATTCCAAACCGCCTCTGGAAGCAACGTCAGCACAAGAACTGTTCGTTGTGAGCTACATGGAAACGCGTTCTCAGGAGTGATAAATCACGCTTCACCATCTGGAAGTCCTACGGACTAATCTGGGTTTGGCGGATGCCAGGGGAACGCTACCTGCCACAATGCAAAGTGCCAACTGTAAAGTTAGGTGGAGGAGGAGTCATGGTCTGGGGCTGGTTTTCATGGTTCCGGCTAGGTCCCTTAGTTCCAGTGAAGGGAAATCTTGACATTCTAGACGATTCTGTGCTTCCAACTTTGTGGCAAGTTTGGGAAAGGCAATGACAATTCATTTTTTTATTTTACCTTTTATTTAACAAGTCAGTTAAGAACAAATGATTTTTTTTCAATGACGCCATAGGAACAGTGGGTTAACTGCCTTGTTCAGGGAAAGAAGGGCAGATTTTTACCTTGTCAGGGATTCGATCTTGCAACCTTTTGGTTACTAGTCCAACGCTCTAACCACTAGGCTACCTGCCGCCCCTTGCACAAAGCGAGGTCCGTAGAGAAATGTTTTGTCAAGATTGGTGTGGAGGAACTTGACTGGCCTGCACAGAGCCCTGACCTCAACCCCATCGAACAGCTTTGGGAGGAATTGGCTCGCCGACTGCAAGCCAGGCCTAATCACCCAACATCAGGGCCCGACCTCACTAATGCTCTTGTGGCTGAATGGAAGAAAGTCCCTGCAGCAATGTTCCAACATCTAGTGGAAAGCCTTCCCAGAAGAGCTGAGGCTGTTATAACAGCAATGTTCCAACATCTAGTGGAAAACCTTCCCAGAAGAGCTGAGGCTGTTATAGCAGCAATGTTCCAACATCTAGTGGAAAACCTTCCCAGAAGAGTGGAGGCTGTTATGGCAGCAAAGGGGGGAACAACTCCATATTAATGCCCAGGATTTTGGAATGAGATGTTTGACGAGCAGCTGTCCACTTACTTTTGGTCATGTAGGTATGTTGTCTTGGCTAATGCATTGTGTTCCTCTCTCTCCTTGTCCATCTCTCGTTCTCTCTCTCTCTCTCTCTCGTCTCTAGATAAAGTAGCAGCAGGTAGTCTGTTGGTCAACCCTCTGGAACCTCTCAATGCAGACAAGATCCAGATCAAAATCGCTGACCTGGGGAACGCCTGCTGGGTGGTGAGTACATCAGACATTCTGAAAGATGGTGTTGTAATAGTGGTGGGTTGACTTGGCACCCATTCTGCAGTGGTGTATGTTCTGGAGGCAGTGGCTTAGACCACTGGACCACCCTAGGCCACTGGACCACCCTAGGCCACTGGACCACCCTAGGCCACTGGACCACCCTAGACCACCCTGGACCACCCTAGACCACCCTAGACCACTGGACCACCCTAGGCCACTGGACCACCCTAGGCCACTGGACCACCCTAGGACCACCTAGACCACTGGACCACCCTAGACCACTGGACCACCCTAGACCACCCTGGACCACCCTAGACCACTGGACCACCCTGGAGGCCACTGGACCACCCTAGACCACCCTGGACCACCCTAGACCACCACCCTAGACCACCCACCCTAGGCCACTGGACCCCACCCTAGGCCACCACCCTAGACCACTGGACCAGACCCTAGGCCACCACCCTGGACCACCCTGGACCACCCTAGGCCACTGGACCACCCTAGGCCACTGGGCCACTGGACCACCCTGGACCACCCTAGACCACTGGACCACCCTAGGCCACTGGACCACCCTAGACCACTGGACCACCCTAGACCACCCTAGGCCACTGGACCACCCTAGGCCACTGGAGACTGGACCACCCTGGACCACCCTAGGCCACTGGACCACCACCCTAGACCACTGGACCACCCTAGACCACCCTGGACCCCCCACCTAGACCACTGGACTGGACCACCCTAGGCCACTGGACCACCCTGGACACTGGACCCTAGGCCACTGGACCACCCTAGACCACTGGACCACCCTAGGCCACTGGACCACCCTGGACCACTGGACCACCCTGGACCACTGGACCACCCTGGACCACTGGACCACCCTGGACCACCCTAGGCCACTGGACCACCCTAGGCCACTGGACCTGGACCACCCTAGACCACTGGACCACCCTAGGCCACTGGACCACCCTGGACCACCCTAGGCCACTGGACCACCCTGGCCACTGGACCACCCTAGGCCACCTGGACCACCCTGGACCACCCTAGACCACCCTGGAGACCACTGGACCACCCTAGACCACTGGACCATTAGACCACTGGACCACCACTGGACCACTGGACCACCCTAGACCACCCTAGACCACCCTAGACCACTGGACTGGACACCCTACACCACTGGACCACCCTGGATCACTGGACCACCCTAGACCACTGGACCACCCTGGACCACCCTAGACCACTGGACCACCCTGGGCCACTGGGCCACCCTAGGCCACTGGACCACCCTAGGCCACTGGACCACCCTAGGCCACCACTGGACCACCCTGAGACCACTGGACCACCCTAGGCCACTGGACCACCCTAGACCACTGGACCACCCTGGACCACTGGACCACCCTAGACCACTGGACCACCCTAGACCACTGGACCACCCTAGACCACTGGACCACCCTAGGCCACTGGACCACCCTAGGGACCACCCTGGACCACCCTAGACCACCCTGGACCACCCTAGGCCACTGGACCACCCTAGACCACTAGGCCACCCTGGGAACACCCTGGACCATCCACTGGACCACCGTGACCACTGGACCACCACTAGGCCACTGGACCACCCTAGGCCACTGGACCACCCTAGGCCACTGGACCACCCTAGGCCACTGGACCACCCTAGGCCACTGGACCACCCTAGGCCACTGGACCACCCTGGACTGGACCACCCTAGGCCACTGGACCACCCTAGACCACTGGACCACCCTAGGCCACTGGACCACCGTGGACCACCCTAGGCCACTGGACCACCCCACTGGACCACCTAGACCACTGGACCACCCTGGACCACCACCCTAGGCCACTGGACCACCCTAGACCACTGGACCACCCTAGGCCACTGGACCACCCTAGGCCACTGGACCACCCTAGGCCACTGGACCACCCTAGGCCACTGGACCACCCTAGGGACCACTAGGCCACCACTGGACCACCCTAGACCACTGGACCACCCTAGACCACTGGACCACCACCCTAGGCCACTGGACCACCTGGACCCCTAGACCACCCTGGACCACCCTGGACCACTGGACCACCCTAGGCCACTGGACCACCCTGGACCACTGGACCACCGTGGACCACCCTAGGACCACTGGACCACCCTGGACCACCCTAGGCCACTGGACCACCCTAGGCCACTGGACCACCCTGGACCACCCCCTAGACCACCCTGGACCACCCCACTGGACCACCCTAGGCCACTGGACCACCCTAGGCCACTGGACCACCCCACTGGACCACCCACCCTAGACCACTGGACCACCCTAGACCACCCCCACTGGACCACCCTAGACCACCCTGGACCACCCTAGACCACCCTAGACCACCCTAGACCACCCTAGACCACCCTGGACCACCCTGGACCACCCTAGACCACCCTAGACCAACCTGGACCACCCTGGACCAGACTGTTTAGAAACATTTAAATGCACCCTTCAATACTTCCTACCTACATTAGTTTCACATTTCCACAAACTTCAAAGTGTTTCCTTTCAAGTGGTATCATGAATCAGCATATCCTTGCTTCAAGTCCTGAGCTACAGGCACCTAGATTTGGGTATGTTGTTTTTAGGCCAAAATTGAAAAGAAAAAAGGTTTTGATCCTCAAATCAAATCAAATTTTATTTGTCACATACACACTGGACCAGCCAGATGTTAATGCCACTGTAGCTGAAATGCTTGTAACATGGGGGGAGGGGGCCACTGGACCACCTAGGCCACTTTGGACCACCCTAACTGGACCACCCTATTAATCAGGAACCCTAGTTTCACCACCTAGACCACTGGAACCCAGATGATGAAACTAATGACTGAATAACAAACAGTTTTACTACTGGACCACCCTGCCACCCTAGACCACTGTCCCTAGACCACAGACCACTGGACTACCCTTTACCACTGGACCACCCTAGACCACCCTCAGACCACAAACACCCTTTACACCACCCTGACCACCCTAGACCACTGGACCACCCTGGACCACCCTAGACCACCCTGGACCACCCTAGACCACCCTGGACCACCCTGACCACCTGGACCACCCTAGACCACCCTAGACCAACCTGGACACACACACTGGACCAGACTGTTTAGAAACATTTAAATGCACCCCAAAACCTGCCTGTCTGTGTTAGTTTGTCATTTGAAATGAACTTCAAATGTTTCCTTTCAAGTGGTATCATGAATCAGCATATCCTGGAATGTTTCTGGTTCCTGAGCTACAGGCACTTAGATTTGGAATGTTGTTTTTTAGGCCAAAATTGAAAAGAAAAAGGTTTTGATCCTGAGGTTTTAATTATTAATCAGGAAGTTTCACTTCTCATCAACTCCAGATGATGAAACTAATGACTGAATAACAAACAGTTTTACTAACGCCAGTCATTTCAGATCAGTGAACCCTTTATCTCTCTGTCCTTTTCTCTCTCTCCATCCCTCAGCACAAACACTTTACAGATGACATACAAACTCGCCAGTACCGTTCTCTGGAGGTGTTGATGGGAGCGGGCTCAGTTGAAATGAACGAATGTACTGTGTTCCTGTGGGTGAAATGAACACAATGTTTCCTGTGTTCAACCCAGTTGAAAACGTGGAATGTTTCTGTGTTCCCCGTCAGTTGAAATGAACGTGGAATGTTTCTGTGTTCCTGTCAGTTGAAATGAACGTGGAATGTTTCTGTGTTCCCGTCAGTTGAAATGAACGTGGAATGTTTCTGTGTTCCTGTCAGTTGAAATGAACGTGGAATGTTTCCGTGTTCCTGTCAGTTGAAATGAACGTGGAATGTTTCTGTGTTCCTGTCAGTTGAAATGAACGTGGAATGTTTCTGTGTTCCCGTCAGTTGAAATGAACGTGGAATGTTTCCGTGTTCCTGTCAGTTGAAATGAACGTGGAATGTTTCTGTGTTCCCGTCAGTTGAAATGAACGTGGAATGTTTCCGTGTTCCCGTCTCCGTGTTCCCGTCAGTTGAAATGAACGTGGAATGTTTCCGTGTTCCTGTCAGTTGAAATGAACGTGGAATGTTTGTGTTTTTCATCTGTTAGAAATAACGCAGGTCAGATGGGCTGTATGATGTTGACTAAGTCATTTCACTGCACCACAAAAAATGAATGCCTGTTACAACTTCCAAATACAAGCATGTTTAATAAATGGGTTAGTTCCCTAAGGAGGTCCCCCAGGAACTTGAAACACCTCACTAAATGTATAGCCTCAGTAAGTCTAACTAGCCTAGCAGACAGTACTTTGATATGGGCTTGTATTGAGCTGCCCGGCTGGCTAGTCATCAGTCTACCCTGTCTGGTATGACTGAGCGTTTCAAAACAACAATAAGGGCTGGCTATGGTCTAGTTCATTAGTTACATACACAGCCGCATAAAGGAGAGCGTTCCCTGAAGGACACACACACAGGAGATCAGCCGTCCTTGAAGGGCAGGAGGAGTGTGCTGACATTCAGAAGGCAGTTAAACCACAAAGGAATGTGAGATGTTATGGAGGGAAAACACAGAGGACAGGACAGTAATGGTACAAGGACAAGTTATTTTGACTGTGTTTATACAGTGTGTTTTATATGAACCGTTGTGACTGTGTGTTTTATATGAACCGTTGTGACTGTGTGTTTTAACCAGGCCTTTGAGCTGGCTACAGGGGACTACCTGTTTGAGCCTCACTCTGGACAGGACTACACCAGAGATGAAGGCATGTTCCACCCCTCCCCTTCTTATTTAAATCTTACAGATTGCGCCTTTAAGAGTCTTGTCATATTATGTACCTCAAACTTAGGGACCGTGTGTTTTGAGCGATTTATGTGACATAGCAAGATTTTATCCTGTATTTTAAGCTTAATCAAGAAGTGAAAATTACCCCAAAACGAAAAGCAATTGTCTGAGGTGCAGGACAGTCTGACATAAAAAGAAAAGGGGTCAGTTAGATAATAAAAAATGGATCCAAGCATGTCATATTTGCACAAAACACAGGGCCCTACTTTACACACTGGCATCCCATGTCATCCTGCTGCTGTCTCCCTGAGGAGGATTCTGGATGTCTGTGTTGTCTTATTCACTCCTCCTCTCCCTCTCTTCATCCTGTGTGTAGACCACATAGCGCTGATCATTGAGCTGCTGGGTAAAGTTCCTAGGAAGCTGATCCTAGCAGGAAAATACTCCAAGGAATTCTTCACCAAGAAAGGTAAACAAACGTTACATCTGCTGTTTCTTACTGTGTTTGTGTGTGTCTGTTAGTGTGTGTGATGTTTTTCTGTCTTTTTGCTCTTTCCTATACAAGGTCTTTGCATAGGTAACTTTCTCGCTCAGTCCCATATTTTACTCCCTGTTCACTCACGACTGCATGGCCAGGCACGACTCCAACACCATTAAGTTTGCCGATGACACAACAGTGGTAGGCCTGATCACCGACAACGGTGAGACAGCCTATAGGGAGGAGGTCAGAGACCTGACCTTGTGGTGCCAGGACAACAACCTCTCTCTTAACTTGATCAAGACAAAGGAGATGATTGTGGACTACAGGAAAAGGAGGACTGAGCCACGCCCCCATTCTCATCAACGGGGCTGTAATGGAGCAGGTTGAGAGCTTCAAGTTCCTTGGTGTCCACATCAACAACAAACTATCATGGTCCAAACACACCAAGACGGTCATGAAGAGGTCACAACCAAACCTATTCCCCCTCAGGAAACTGAAAAGATTTGGCATGGGTCCTCAGATCCTCAAAAGGTTCTACAGCTGCACCATCGAGAGCATCCTGACTTGTTGCATCACTGCCTGCTATGACAACTGCTTGGCCTCCGACCGCAAGGCACTACAGAGGGTAGTGCGTATGGCCCAGTACATCACTGGTGCCAAGCTTCCTGCCATCCAGGACCTCTATACCAGGCGGTGTCAGAGGAAGGCCCATAAAATTGTCAACGACTCCAGCCACCCTAGTCCATAGACTGTTCTCTCTGCTACTGCACGGCAAGCGGTACCGGAGCACCAAGTCTAGGTCCAGAAGGCTTTTTAACAGCTTCTACCCCTAAGTCATAAGACTCCCGAACAGCTAATCCCCCCCCCCCATTTTTACGCTGCAGCTACTCTGTTTATTATCTATAGTCACTTTAAATACTGTACCGACATGTACATTTTACCTCAACTAACCAGTGCCCCCACATTGACACTGTACTGGTACCCCCCTGTATCTTGCTATTGTTATTTTAATGTTGCTCTTTAAATTATTTGTTTTATGTTTTTTACTATATTTTTGTAAATATTTTCTTACCTGCGTTGTATTCGGCGCATGTGACAAATCCAGTTTGATTTGATTTAAAGTTGAGCCTTGTCTACGTGTGAGGGTGTCTTTCCGCGGTATGTGTGGAGTTAACTCCCTCTCTCTGTGTAGGGGACCTCCGGCACATCACCAAGCTGAAGCCGTGGGGTCTGTTGGAGGTGTTGGTAGAGAAGTATGAGTGGTCTAAAGAGGAGGCAGCTACCTTCTCCAGCTTCCTGCTCCCAATGTTAGACCTGGTACCAGAGAAGAGAGCCACGGCTGCGGAGTGCCTCCGACACGCATGGATCGCCCCCTAGAGGATCCCCGGCGCTACCACAGCCACAAGCAGCACATATGCAGTACATACAGACAGACATGTACATAAACACACATTCAAACATACGTAAACACACACCTCAACGGAGAGCCAGGGCTTTCACTATGACTGCATCTCCACCTAGTGGTTCAACACACACACACTGCTGAACACCCTCGTGTCCTAGGTATAATCCAGTAGAACTCTTATCTGTTCGTCTGTTATTTGGTTCCTTGTTTCAACTGACTGGATATCACTTGAGTATCAATGTCTTTTCTCTCTGTACCAACGATGACACCTAGGTAACTCTTTTTGTTCTGAGAATATCCTGTCTTTTTTTAGTTTTTTGTCTTGTTTGATTGAATACACACCTGTCAGAGTTAAGATCAAACCTTACAGACCTCCAATGGATCATATCTCCAGAACACCAACTGTCTGTACCACTAGACTAGCACATCAGAATAGTTTTTTTTTTAATGTACAGTATTGATAGAGGTTAGTTTGGATCTTTATTTTGTGTTTGTGGGGAAGAGTAGCTGCCTAGAATACGATAAAGAAGGTTTGGACTGTCATAGATTCTAAGGATTCTCCATGAAATCTTCCTGAACTGGGAACCGATGTGAATGAACTGAAACTTCCTGAACGGAATGGAACCGTCTGGTTCCGTAAGATCGTCCCTGTCCTTCGTTGTCACGCTCCAGGTAGCAGCTTTGTGCGAAGTGCTATTACAATGTGGGGATAGTACCATGAACCAAATGTAATTTTCTACTTTCTGTTACCTGCATGGGTCCACAGACCATGACTAATGCTACTGAATAACCATGTTTCATATGTTCTCTCCTGTGGTGTTTAACGTTCCAGACAAGGTTTGCCTCAGAAAGAAAATAAAATAAAATATTTGGGTGTTAGCTAGGTGGTGTGATACAATATCATGAGAAGTTTCCACTTTCACAATATAATCAGAATGGGAGTACTACTGTATCTGATTGAAGAACATCCCATTTTTATTTTCTATTCAGAAGGTCATGGTTGCCTTCCAAAAATGTCCACCCTGTTCCCTATAAAGTTAGGAACAGGGTGCCATTTTGAACGGACCCCTGTGTTGTACATATCTGTGCTCAAAACGTTGACCTTGGTTCTCTGCTTTCCCTCTACAGAACAGCTGCTGTTTCAACAGTGTACGTTTACACCGTTGAGGATGCTGCCTACGTCCCAAATGGCACCCTATTCCCTACATAGTGCACTACTTTTGACCAGATTCTTAAGGGCCCAGTTCAAAAGTGGTGCACTATATAGGGAATAGGGTGCCACTTGGGAAGGAACATGTCTGCGTCGTTTAGGATGTCAACTGATGCCATGAGACGCATTTGCTAGTTTTTTTGCTTCATTTTAAAGCATATTTTCATACTGATGTTGCCCCGCTTGCAGTGGTCTGCTGTTTTAACTGCATCAAAGAGAAACTAAATCGTGGATTGTAATAATGAGGCTGGAATAAGGCTTTGAAGGCTCCCCCCCTCACCTGTTGCTCTTTTTCTACAAGCCTCTCTCCCTTCTCTCTTTCCCCTGACCGCCCCTTGCCTCTTCCTCCTCCTCTGCCTTTGATTGTTTACTGCTAAATCGAGCCTCTTTTCTGTACTTAATAAAAAATGAACATTTTAAAAATGGCTGACTTGTAATTGTTAGGATGCTGTATAGTATTTTCTATATTCCAGTAAAGCATCTGTTGTCGATGTGTCAAATGCCTGCTAATTTAGGGGTGTGGGGTACCCAATGCTTGGTGGGTGAAAGTTGTCTATGTTCAGAGGGTCCATGGTTCGAGCCCAGGTTGGGGAAAGGACCAGGACTGAAGAAACGTCATTACACACGATCGGCAAATATTACTCTGGAACATTTTTATTATTACTATGTTTTATTATCTACTGTCTACATGAATTATTGGAAAGGAGTCCTTGTATCGGAGTTTATATTGCCTATCAACTAGCTGGGCTTTACTCAATCAACACCACTTCTGAGCCTTCACTCATGTTAATGTAGTAAGTCTGTGGTCGATGACCTCAGGCTGCCTCTGAAACAGTTCTCTCTGACTGTTACATCATGGGGGCATTCTCTTCCAGACAGGTGGCCTCACTCGTGTGCGACACCCGTTCCTCAACCGACAGTGAGGGCAGGCTGTCATGCGATCTGATGCAAGACAATACTATTGGAGTGGTATTTGTGGTTATTACACACTAGTTAGCGGTCTTCACAACATTTTACACTGGTATCTGTTAGTACACCACTGACATTCAAAAGTAACTACTGCACTGAAGAAACTACATGACTAAAGTTTGGTCATGTTGAAGACTTGGAGGAAGATAAGTAATCATTAGTGGTTTGGATGAGTATCCTAATGACTAGAACTGCAGGGGGCAAAGTTCAAAGCTAAAATATAATTTCTCTATTACATCCTGTGTGCTAGACTAGCCTCGTTCTCTTCTGAATGGAACGTACACTGAGTGTACAAAACATTAGGAACACCTGCTCTTTCTATGACAAACTGACCAGGTGAAAACTATGATCCCTTATTGATGTCACTTGTTAAATCCACTTCACTCAGTGTAGATCAGGGATGGGCAGCTGGTGGCCTGCGTACCAATGAGTAAAAAAATAAATCATTTAAATGCAAAAATAAGTTTGGGCTTCCCGAGTGGCACAACAGTCTAAGGAACTGCATCGCAGTGATTGAGGCATCACTACAGACCTTGGCCCTGTGTCGTCCTGGTTAGGGGAGGGTTACTTGGCTCATAGCGCTCTAGCAACTCGTTGTGGTGGGCCGGGCTTTGGTCGTCAGTTTGCGTGTTCTTTCCTCCGTCCAACGCATTGGTGCGGCTGGCTTCCAGGTTAAGCAGGCAGGTGTTAAGAAGCGTGGACAGGCGGGTCATGTTTCGGAGGGCGCATGACTCTACCTTCGCCTCTCCAGAGCCTGTTGGGGAGTTGCAGCGATGAGACAAGATCGTAATTGGGGAGAAAAAGGTCAAATACAACAAAAATAAGTAAACGATTTGTATTTTTTGGGAACTTACTGTTGAGATTTAGAATAATAGAATATTGATAAAGGGGAGGAGACTGGTCCATTATTTTTAAGCCTTGAGACAATTGAGACATGGATTGTGAATGTGTGCCATTCAAAGGGTGAATGGACAAGGGGAAAAATATGTAAGTGCCTTTGAACGGGGTTTGGAAGTAGGTGCCAGGCGCACCCGTTTGTGTCAAGAACTGTAACACTGCTGGGTTTTTCACACTCAACAGTTTCCTGTGTGTATCAAGAATGATGTACTACCCAAAGGACATCAAATCAAATGTATTCATATAGCCCTTCGTACATCAGCTGATATGTCAAAGTGCTGTACAGAAACCCAGCCTAAAACCCCAAACAGCAAGCAATGCAGGTGTAGAAGCACCTTGACAACTGTGGGAAGCATAGGAGCCAGCATCCCTGTGGAACGCTTTCAACACCTTTTAGAGTCAGTGCCCTGACGAATTGAGGCTGTTCTGAGGGCAAAGGGGGTACAACTCAATATTAGGAAGGTGTTCTTAATATGTTGCCACATTTCTATAAAGCCAATACTACGTTATATTCTCCCAGTTAATACAGAGCCCTCAGTGTTCACACCAACATGTTGTTACAGCCTGAATGTAAAATTGATGGAGATTTTGCGTCACCGGCCTTAACACAATGCCCCATAATGGCAAAGTGGTATTATATATATTACAATTGTTAACAAATTAATTAAAAATGAAAAGCTGAATTGTCAATGAGTATTTAACCACTTATATACGGCAGGCCTAATTAAGTTCAGGAGTAAAAATGTGCATCACAAGTTGTATGTACTCTGTGTGCAATAATAGTAACTTGATTAATAACTTGGTTTTTGAAATGCGACCTTGTCTCTGTACCCCAGACATTCAATAATATGTGGAGTCCCTCAGTCGAGCAGTACATTTCAAACACCTTTTCCTTCACAAAGACCAGGGAGGTCAGACATTGAATATGGTGTATCAATACACCCAGTCACTACAAAGATACAGGTGTCCTTTATAACTCAGTTGCCGGAGAGGGATGAAACCGCTCAGGGATTTCACCATGAGGCCAATGGTGACTTCAAAACAGTTACAGAGTTTAATGGTTATGATAGGGCAAAGGGTAGCCTAGTGGTTAGAGTGTTGGACTAGTAACTGTAAGGTTGCAAGTTCAAACCACCAAGCTGACAAGGTACAAATCTGTTGTTCTGCTTCTGAACAGGCAGTTAACCCACTGTTCCTAGGCCGTCATTGAAAATAAGAATTTGTTCTTAACTGACTTGCCTAGTTAAATAAAGGTAAAAAATAAAATAAAAAACTGAGGATGGATCAACACCGTAGTTACTCCACAATACTAATCTAATTGACAGTGAAAAGAAGGAAGCCTGTACATAATAACAAATATTAAAAAAATACGCATGCTGCTTGCATCAAGGCACTAAAGTAATACTTTAAAAAATGTGGCAAAGCGATTAACTTTTTGTCCTAAACACATTGTGTTATTTTTGGGGCAAATGTAATACAACACATTACTGAGTACCGCTCTCCTTCTTTTCAAGCATAGTTGTGGCTGCATCATGTTATGGATATGCTTGTAGTCGTTAAAGACCGGGAGTTTTTCAGGATGAAAAAAGAAACTGAATAGAGCTAAGCACAGTCAAAATCCTAGAGGAAAACCTGGTTCAGTCTGCTTTCCACCACACTGGGAGATGAATCCACCTTTCAGCAGGAAAATAACCAAAAAAACTAACCTCAACTAACCTGTACCCCTGCACATTGACAGGGTACCGGGACCCCCTGTATATAGCCTACACATTGACTCGGTACCTGTACCCCCTGTATTTAGCACCCACATTGACTCTGTACCGGCACCCCCTGTATATAGCCTCCACATTGACTCTGTACCTGTACCCTCTGTATATAGCCTCCACATCTGTACCTGTACCCCCTGTATATAGCCTCCACATTGACTCAGTACCGTAACACCCTGTATATAGCCTCCACATTGACTCGGTACCCCCTGTATATAGCCTCCACATTGACTCGGTACCCCTTGTATATAGCCTCCACATTGACTCGGTACCCCTTGTAAATAGCCTCCACATTGACTCGGTACCCCCTGTATATAGCCTCCACATTGACTCGGTACCCCTTGTATATAGCCTCCACATTGACTCGGTACCCCTTGTAAATAGCCTCCACATTGACTCGGTACCCCCTGTATATAGCCTCCACATTGACTCTGTACCCCTGTATATAGCCTCCACATTGACTCGGTACCCCCTGTATATAGCCTCCACATTGACTGGGTACCGTAACACCCTGTATATAACCTCCACATTGACTCGGTACCCCTTGTATATAGCCTCCACATTTACTCGCTACCGGCACCCCTGTATATAGCCTCCACATTGACTCGGTACCCCCTTTATATAGCCTCCACATTGACTGGGTACCGTAACACCCTGTATATAGCCTCCACATTGACTCTGTACCCCCTGTATATAGCCTCCACATTGACTCTGTACCCCCTGTATATAGCCTCCACATTGACTCGGTACCCCCTTTATATAGCCTAGCCTCCACATTGACTGGGTACCATAACACCCTGTATATAGCCTCCACATTGACACACTACCCCCTGTATATAGCCTCCACATTGACTGGGTACCGTAACACCCTGTATATAGCCTCCACATTGACTCGGTACCGTAACACCCTGTATATAGCCTCCACATTGACTGGGTACCGTAACACCCTGTATATAGCCTCCACATTGACTCTGTACCGTAACACCCTGTATATAGCCTCCACATTGACTCTGTACCGTAACACCCTGTATATAGCCTCCACATTGACTGGGTACCGTAACACCCTGTATATAGCCTCCACATTGACTCTGTACCGTAACACCCTGTATATAGCCTCCACATTGACTCGGTACCGTAACACCCTGTATATAGCCTCCACATTGACACACTACCCCCTGTATATAGCCTCCACATTGACTGGGTACCGTAACACCCTGTATATAGCCTCCACATTGACTCTGTACCGTAACACCCTGTATAGAGCCTCTTTATTGTTTTTATTGTTTTTATTTTTTTTACTTTAGTTTATTTAATAAATATTTCTTAACTGCAACGGCTTGTAAGTAACGGCTAAGCGGCTTGTAAGTAACGGCTTGTAAGTAACAGCTTAGCGGCTTGTAAGTAAGCATTTCACTGTAAGGTCTACCTACACCTGTTGCATTCGGCGCATGTGACAAAAGAAATGTGATTTGATTTGAACACAATGCCAAATATACACTGGAGTTTCTTACCAAGACAACATTGAATGTTTGTGAGTGTCCTAGTTACAGTTTTGACTTAAATCGGCTTAAATCTATGGCAACACTTGAAAATGGCTGTCTTGCAATGATCAGCAACCAACTTAACAGAACTTGAAGAATTTAAAAAATAACGTGTAAATATTGTACAATCCACGTGTGCAAAGCTCTTAGACTTACCCAGAAAGACTCATAGCTGTAATCGCTGCCAAAGGTGATTTTAACATGTATTGACTCAGGGGTATGAATGTATTGACTCAGGGGTATGAATGTATTGACTCAGGGGCATGAATGTATTGACTCAGGGGTATGAATGTATTGACTCAGGGGTATGAATGTATTGACTCAGGGGCATGAATGTATTGACTCAGGGGTATGAATGTATTGACTCAGGGGTATGAATGTATTGACTCAGGGGTATGAATGTATTGACTCAGGGGTATGAATGTATTGACTCAGGGGTATGAATGTATTGACTCAGGGGTATGAATGTATTGACTCAGGGGTATGAATGTATTGACTCAGGGGTATGAATGTATTGACTCAGGGGTATGCATACTTAGGGACATTTTTATCAATTTGCTCAAATGTCTAAAAACATGTTTTCACTTTGTCGTTATATATTATTGTATGTATTGTGTGTCGATGGGTGAGAAAAAAAAGTCATCCATTTTGAATTTGGGCCGTGACACAACAATGTGCAATAATTCAAGGGGTATGAATTCTTTCTGAAGGCACTGTACCTCTCAACATTTCATGGTGTTTTGGAAAGTTGCTTTGCTTAAATGTATTTTTAATAGAGGCGTGTTTGAAGTGGTCCCAGTCTCTCATTAGGCACTCAGTGATAGGCACTCAGTGATAGGCCCTCTGGTGATCTGAACCCAGTACTAATGATGGAGACAACAGCTAGAGACTAATGTTGAACACTTTGTTTTTGAGGAACATTCTGCTCACACACCATCAACATCACTTCTGGAATTGAGGTTATAATAGACTTCATCCTTACTCTCTCTCTCTATTCTCTCCTCGCTGTTCTCTCTCTCTATTCGGTCTCTCTATTCTCTCTCTCTCTCTCTCTCTCTCTCTCTCTCTCTCTCTCTCTCTCTCTCTCTCTCTCTCTCTCTCTCTCTCTTTTTCTCCACCACTGTTCTGCTTTCTAGTTTTTTTAAAGTCTGAAGAGGGTTGAGGTACCATTTTATAATTCTATTTTTCAACGTGTCTCCATCTCACCGTCTCACACCTTCCCAGTCCTTCCATACCTTTTTATTTCCCTTCCAAGCCAAAAGGTTTCAGGCAGTAGTTGGCCATACCTTCTCTTTGGGAGACAGGACAATCTATTGCCTCCATACATTTCCTCCTCATCTCTCCATACATTTATTATTTTTCTTTCCCCTCCACCTGAAAGTTGTCAGGCAGTAGTTAGTCCTGTTTGTTCCCCAGGGAGAAAGCTAGGAAGGAGAGGATGAGAGAGTCCATGCTGCTGATGATAGCCAGGATGTAGGTCCAGCGCACAGTGCAGTTACCCAGGATGTACTTATCTGTTCTCTGTCCACACATACTCTTCACCTCCTCGTTGTCCGGGTAGATCATACATATCTACATGTACATACTACCTCAATCAGCCCGACTAACCGGTGTCTGTATGTAGCCTAGCTACTGTATATAGTAGTCTCTATATAGTAGTCTTTTTACTGTTGTTTTATTTCTTTACTTACCTATTGTTCACCTAACACCTTTTTGCACTATTGGTTAGAGGAAGCATTTTCACAGGTAAGGCTGTACCTGTGGTATTCGGCGCACGTGACCAATAGACTTTTTTTAATTACCATTAGTGAATCCGTAGACTCAGGTTTTCTGGGTCTCTATGTTTTTGGTTGGACAGGTTTCTCAATTTCATTCTTAGGTTTTTGCATTCTTCATCAAACCATTTGTCACCTTTTGTTGTTCGTTTTCTTTTGGTTTTCTGTTTGAAATGTTTAGATTTGTTATGGAAGCTGAGAGGTCAAATATACTGTTTAGATTTGTTATGGAAGCTGAGAGGTCAAATATACTGTTTAGACTTTCTCCTGACAAGTTTACACCTTCACTATTACAGTGGAGCGTTTTGTCCAGGAAGTTGTCTCAAAGAAATTCAATTTGTTGTTGCCTAATTGTTTTTTGGTAGGTTTCCACACTACATTCCTTCCATCTATAGCATTTCTTATAGCTTTACTTTCTAGGGAGTTTTTCCTAGCCAACGTGCTTCTACACCTGCATTGCTTGCTGTTTGGGGTTTTAGGCTGGGTTTTGGTACAGCACTTTGAGATATCAGCTGATGTAAGAAGGGCTTAAATGAATACATTTATTTTAGTTTATTTAATATTACTCAGTTCCTTTGGATTTGATGCCTCAAGATTGAGTATTGCTCTGTTCAGATAGACTGTGATCTGATAGGCTTGTCAGTGGGCTGACTGTGAACGCTCTAAGAGACTCTGGGTTGAGGTCAGTGATAAAGTAGTCTACAGTACTACTGCCAAGAGATGAGCTATAGGTGTACCTACCATAGGAGTCCCCTCGAAGCCTACCACCGACTATGTACATACCCAGCGTCTGACAGAGCTGCAGGAGCTGTGGCCCGTTTTTGTTGGTTATGTTGTCATAGTTGTGCCTAGGGGGGCATATGGGGGAGGGAATGCTGTCACCTCCAGGCAGGTGTTTGTCCCCCTGTGTGCTGAGGGTGTCAGGTTCTTGTCCGGTTCTGGCATTTAGGTTGCCACGGACTAGTACTTGTCCCTGGGCCTGGAAATGATTGATTTTCCCCTCCAGGACATTTTTCTCTGCTAAGATTAATTTCCTTTTGAATTTCTAGCCAAATGTTAAATGTTCCTGTTTTGATTCATTTAAATGAGTGAGTTAGGACTGCTCTATACAACATTAGCATACCCCTTGAGTCCCTTCGCTGTTTCACACACTCTCTCGCTCTCAACTCACTCACTCACTCACTCACTCACTCACTCACTCACTCACTCACTCACTCACTCACTCACTCACTCACTCACTCACTCACTCACTCACTCACTCACTCACTCACTCACTCACTCACTCACTCACTCACTAATTGGGGCAGCAGGGTAGCCTAGTGGTAGCCTAGTGGTTAGAGCGTTGGACTAGTAATTGGAAGGTTGCAAGTTCAAACCCCCGAGCTGACAAGGTACAAATCTGTCGTTCTGCCCCTGAACAGGTAGTTAACCCACTGTTCCTAGGCCGTCATTGAAGATAAGAATTTGTTCTTAACTGACTTGCCTAGTTAAATAAAGGTTCAAAAAATAATTTAAGAAAACTCACTCATAATAAATGGTCCTAGTGGGTAATGCCTCTATTATTTCTCAGAATGTCAAATAATGATTAATTGATGGCGGGAAACAGATCCTTGGAATAGAATGACATCGCGCCCCCTGGCTACCAGATGGAGAGCGGGGAAAACGCTTGGCTACTTTCACTTATTGATCATGGACGGATAAAAGGCAGACTCGTACAGTTGACATGGATAGTGAGATGGATAGTGAGAGTAATAGTGACATGGATAGTGAGAGTAATAGTGACATGGATAGTGAGAGTAATAGTGAGATGGATAGTGACATGGATAGTGAGAGTCATAGTAACATGGATAGTGAGAGTAATAGTGAATTGGATAGTGAGAGTAATAGTGACATGGATAGTGAGAGTAATAGTGACATGGATAGTGACATGGATAGTGACATGGATAGTGAGAGTCATAGTGACATGGATAGTGAGAGTCATAGTGACATGGATAGTGACATGGATAGTGACATGGATAGTGAGAGTCATAGTGACATGGATAGTGAGAGTCATAGTGACATGGATAGTAACATGGATAGTGAGAGTAATAGGTACATGGATAGTGAGAGTCATTTGGTGACGATGACACTGATCATTTTGTTGTCTACAGAGAAAAGGCAAAGTAGCCTAGGCATCTCTACTCAGGCATCCCTACTCAGGCATCCCTACTCAGGCATCCCTACTCAGGCATCTCTACTCAGGCATCTCTACTCAGGCATCTCTACTCAGGCATCCCTACTCAGGCATCCCTACTCATGCATCCCTACTCATGCATCTCTACTCAGGCATCTCTACTCAGGCATCCCCACTCAGGCATCCCTACTCAGGCATCTCTATTCAGGCATCCCTACTCAGGCATCTCTACTCAGGCATCCCTACTCAGGCATCCCTACTCAGGCATCCCTACTCAGGCATCCCTACTCAGGCATCTCTACTCAGGCATCCCTACTCAGACATCCCTACTCAAATCAAATCAAATCAAATGTATTTATATAGCCCTTCGTACATCAGCTGATATCTCAAAGTGCTGTACAGAAACCCAGCCTAAAACCCCAAACAGCAAGCAATGCAGGTGTAGAAGCACGGTGGCTAGGAAAAACTCCCTAGAAAGGCCAAAACCTAGGAAGAAACCTAGAGAGGAACCAGGCTATGTGGGGTGGCCAGTCCTCTTCTGGCTGTGCCGGGTGGAGATTATAACAGAACATGGCCAAGATGTTCAAATGTTCATAAATGACCAGCATGGTCGAATAATAATAAGGCAGAACAGTTGAAACTGGAGCAGCAGCACAGTCAGGTGGAAGTTGAAACTGGAGCAGCAGCATGGCCAGGTGGACTGGGGACAGCAAGGAGTCATCATGTCAGGTAGTCCTGGGGCATGGTCCTAGGGCTCAGGTCAGTTGAAACTGGAACAGCAGCATTGCCAGGTGGACTGGGGACAGCAAGGAGTCATCATGTCAGGTAGTCCTGGGGCATGGTCCTAGGGCTCAGGTCCTCCGAGAGAGAGAAAGAAAGAGAGAAGGAGAGAATTAGAGAACGCACACTTAGATTCACACAGGACACCGAATAGGACAGGAGAAGTACTCCAGATATAACAAACTGATCCCAGCCCCCCGACACATAAACTACTGCAGCATAAATACTGGAAGCTCAGTATTTCAGGCATCTCAGGCATCTCTACTCAGGCATCTCTACTCTCAGGCATCCCTACACTCAGGCATCCCTACACTCAGGCATCTCTACTCAGGCATATCTACTCAGGCATCTCTACTCAGGCATCTCTACTCAGGCATCTGAAAACATCCATGTCATACAGGTGAGTTTCAGACACTTCAAATCAAATGTTATTTGTCACCTGTGCCGAATACAACTGCTTACTTACAAGGCCTTAACCAACAATATAGTTTTAAGAAAACATAAGTGTTAAGTAATGAATAGATAAGTAGAAAATAAAATAACAGTAACAAATAATTAAAGAGCAGCAGTAAAATAACAATAGCGAGGCTATATACAGGGGGTACCGGTACAGAGTCAATGTGGAGACTATATACAGGGGGTACCAAAACAGAGTCAATGTGCGGGGGCACCGGTTAGTCGAGTTAGTGAGTTTATTTTTTATTTTATTTTTATTTCACCAGGTAGGGCAGTTGAAAACAAGTTCTCATATACAACTGTGACCTGTCCAAGATAAAGCAAAGCAGTGCGACACAAACAACAACACAGATTAACACATGGAATAAACAAACGCACAGTCAATAACACAATAGAAAAGTATATATACAGTGTGTGCAAATGTAGTAAGATTAGGGAGGTAAGGCAATAAATAGGCCATAGTGGCGAAATAATTACAATTTAGCAATTAAACACTGGAGTGATAGATGTGCAGAAGATGATGTGCAAGTAGAGATACTGGAGTGCAAAGGAGCAAAATAATAACAATATGGGGATGAGGTAGTTGGGTGTGCTATTTTACAGATGGGCTATGCACAGGTGCAATGATCTGTACGCTGCTCTGACAGCTGATGCTTAAAGTTAGTGAGGGACATATGAGTCTCCAGCTTCAGTGATTTTCGCAGTTCGTTCCAGTCATTCGTTCCAGCAGCAGAGACCTGGAAGGAGAGTTTAAAGTCTAACCAGACACCTAGGTATTTATAGTTGTCCACATATTCTAAGTCAGAACCGTCCAGAGTAGTAATGTTGGACGGGCGGGCAGGTGCAGGCAGCAATCGGTTGAAGAGCATTTAGTTTTACTTGCATGTAAGAGCAGTTGGAGGCCACGGAAGGAGAGTTGTATGGCATTGAAGCTCGTCTGGAAGTTAGTGAACACAGTGACCAAAGAAGGGCCAGACGTATACAGAATGGAGTCGTCTTATAGCCTATATGAAGGCCTATCATGCATGACAATGGCATGACGATGTTACAATAGTGGTATAGGATGTGAAAAGGTCGATGGCCATGTTGGGGTATTTTATAGTTTAATTCAAATTGGAGGTTCAGTTCAGGGCCATGTTCACCAGTAGGTGTCGCTATAGCTTTATAATTGAAATGGCTGCAGTTCTCTTTAATGGGTCGTCACACACATGAACAGTCAGACTAAAATCAGAAAACCTAGTTCTATTCCTACATTTGGTAAGAGGCTATGGGTACATCTAAAATGTTAACCATCATACAAACAGAAACAGATGGATGGTGCTTTTCTTTTGACTATTTTTAAACTGAGAGATCCATCTGTCCACCCCAACATTTATTAGGCCCAGTGCCCATGAAATTACCCTCATTTGCATATTACATTATTTTTGCATTATCACTGTCAACTCTCACAATGACATGTGCAGATTATCATGACATTAAAGGAGAATTATAGGCAAAGCATAGTAACCGGCGTCTGCATTGTCGCATAATTTCACAATATGTCAGGATTATTGAAACGAATTAACAGGCCGTGAGAAAATCGAACAATGCTGCGGTCTCGGGGGAGCGCCGGTAAATCAATAAAAACCCATAACCGCTCATCTGCTCCTGCATCCATCTCCGCCGCCGCGCGCGCCACCTCTCATGGATAGAACACCAGACGGAAGACACGCGTCTCGTGACGAACGGAAACACAGCTGATTCATTATATTGTTCTAACAATGAAAATAAATGTCTTTAAAAAATGGATGGTATTCGGGAGGAGGCAAGAGCAGGTGGGACCATGCTAGCCAATGAGAGGACAGATACGCGTGTGAACAACAGGCACAACGGTTTCCACTAGTTATCACAGACACAATGTCAAAATTGTCTATGTTCTAAAAATGTATGAAACAAAAATGTGCTTTTTGGTTTTTATTTAAGGTTATGAGTAGGCATAGTATAAGGTTAGAAGTGTGGTTAATGTTATGGTTCAATTTCAAATCACATTTTAAAACAATATAAATTATAGAAACATGCGGAGTTTATGACTTTGTGGCTGTGGTAACTAAACGCGACCTGTCAACTCCTTTATTAAGTGTTTTTTGTCAAAGTTGCCCGGGATGTCACGTGTCCTATATTTATCGTACCAACCTAATCATTACAAAACTTATATTCGATCTCGTTGACATCCATGCAAAAACTCCTGGCTTGGTGAGCAAAACAAAAAAAAGGCTACTAGCTTCTCCTCTTCCTCTCTGAGGGAAGTGTCCATCTGCTTCTCCCCCTCTTCCTCTCTGAGGGGAGTGTCCATCTGCTTCTCCTCTTCCTCTCTGAGGGAAGTGTCCATCTGCTTCTCCTCTTCCTCTCCGAGGGAAGTGACCATCTGCTTCTCCTCTTCCTCTCCGAGGGAAGTGACCATCTGCTTCTCCTCTTCCTCTCTGAGTGAAGTGACCATCTGCTTCTCCTCTTCCTCTCTGAGGGAAGTGACCATCTGCTTCTCCTCTTCCTCTCCGAGGGAAGTGACCATCTGCTTCTCCTCTTCCTCTCCGAGGGAAGTGACCATCTGCTTCTCCTCTTCCTCTCTGAGG